>NW_010422710.1:5481-9644 GCF_000710305.1 Buceros rhinoceros silvestris | reverse complement strand
TTTGCCTGAACGAATAAAGCCCGTCTTGGACATCCTGAGGTTTAATGCCTAAAGCAAAGGTGGGAACCCCGGATTGCATTTGGTAGTGGAAATGCTGCCAGTGGAAGATGAAGACCAGGACCAGCACTGAGGGCTGGTAGACTCATGGCTGGAACCTTCTCTCTGTGAGCAGTGGCTCTCTATTTTCTGCTCTGGAAGCAGGCTTTAGCCCGGGAGAGGAAAACACATTGTAGATTTCATGAAGGTTAGTGAACAAAGCAAAGTGGAAGCCCCGGATGTTTTTTGATAGTGGAAATATTGCCAAGGAAGGTGAAGACCAGCGCCAGCACTGAGGGCTGGCACCTTAGCTTCACCTTTCATGCCAGGCTTTGGCCCAAGTGAATCCAGTCCCATTGTGGACGTGCTGAAGGTTAGTGCCTAAAGCAAAGGTGACAGCCCCAGATCTCTTGGGGTAGTTGAAAGGCTGCCAAGGGAAGTTGAAGACTAGCACTATTATTCAGGGCCCGCACCTTCCTTGGGTGAGCACTGGCTGGACAAATTCAGCTTTGGAACTGGGCTTTGCCCAAGCAAGTCAAGCACATTTTGAATATGGTGAAAGTTAGTGCCTAAAGCAAAGGGGACAACCCCGGATTTCTTTGCGCATTTGAAAGTCTGCCAAGGGAAGTTGAAGCCCAGTGCTAGCACTCAGGGCTGGCATGTTGCCTGGGGGAAGAGTGGACGTACCATTTGAAAAACCTCGAGGGGAGAGTCTCCAGCTGCACAACCTGCTGCTCCAAGGAGGACCAACTCAAAAGTGCTTCTCCAGCAGGGCTCCATTTATACCCTGGTCGAGTGTTGACTGTGGTCGTTTTCAGGAAACCCAGGCAGGAGGCAGCTTAACAAAACCCAGACTCCCAGGCACCCATATCCCCGGGGGGCAAGGCTTGTCCTTTTGTGCAAGCTCGGTGCACGGGTCAGGACGGGGTGGGGGGTGGGTTGCAGCTGCTACACCTTGTCTGGGGGAGCAGCGGCTGGACTTATGGAAGAGTGGGAGAAAAGCTTTGTCCTTTGTCAGTAAAGCTCGTTGTTGACATGTTGAAGGTTAGTGCCTAAAGCAAAGGTGACAACCCCAGATTTCTTGGCGTGATTGAAAGGCTGCCAAGGGAAGGTGAAGACCAGCAGTATTATTCACGGCTGGCACCCTCCCTGGGGCAGAAGTGGCTGGACGTAATCACCTTTGAGTGAATCTGTTCGCTCAGCTTCTGTCTGGTCAAAGAAATCCATTGTGGACAAGAGGAAGATTAGTGCCTGAAGCAAAGGTGGCAGCCCCACATTTCTTGGGTCAGCCAAGGGAAAGTGAAAAGCAGCATCAAGTTTCAGGGCTGGATGTTCTGGGGGGGTTCAGTGCCTGGACTTATTCGCACCAGCAGCAGGGCTTTGGCCTGAGTGAGTAACACATTGTAGACGCGGGAAGTTAGTGCCTAAAAGCCAAGGTGGTAGCTCCACATTTCTTTTGACAACGGAAAGCCTGTGAAAGGAAGGACAGTGCCAGCATTCAGGGCTTAGGATTAAGCTTAGGGTTTGTATTAGGGTGAGGGTTTAGTGTTAACTTTAGGATAAGGGTTACAGCTAGGTTTAGGGTTTGGTGAATAGGTTTAATCAGCATCAGCCAGAGCCATTAGGTTTAGGGTTACGGTTAAGTGTTTAGGGTTAGACTTAGGCTTAGGTTTAGGGTTGATTAGGGTTTTGGTTAGATTTGGGGTTAGGGGTTAGGGTTAGTGTTGAGGATTAGTGTTAGGGTTAGGAGTTAGTCTTGTGGCTTGGTGTTAAGGGTTAGGGTTATTGTTTAGGGTTAGGAGTATTGTCAGAGCTGTCCTTCTCCTAGGACAGTTGCCCGAAGGCTACTGAGCCCATCCTGCCCGTGGACAGGTGTAAAGGGTGGAGCCGGTTCCGCGCACGCTGCGCCTCACCTAAAAAACCCACCGCGCAGCCCCGAAGGGTGCACTCATCGCTTGCAGTGAGTGTGGGAAAAACCCTTCCCAGATCTTCGTTCGTGAAGCCAAGCCATGGTGATGGACTAGGTTTAGGGTTTAGTGTTAAGTTTAGAATTAGGATTAATGTTAAGGTTATTGTTAGTTGTTAGGGTTAGGCTTACGGTTAGGTTAGGGTTAAAATTGTGGTTACGCCTAACGTTAGGGTTTATTTTTAGTTTGACGTTTTAAAGATAGGATTATGTATTACTGTAAAGTGCATATTCTTAAACTTTGGTGACTACACTCGCTTGGCTTTGGCAGGAGGGAATCAAAGCACGAGTGGGTATGAATGTTGTTAGAGTCTAAAGGATGGGTCTTCTCACCCGATTTGTTCAGAAATTGCTAGACAGCTATAGAGAGATGAAAAGCAGCCATGACATTCTGAGATGCTTCAATCCGTGGGGGAGCAATCTCTGGACATAGTGACTTCAGAGACTCCACATCGCCCCATGCGAATTGAGCCCCGAGAGGATTTGTTGAGGGTTAGTGGCTAAAGGAAAAATCTTAGCCCCACATTTCTAAGGACATTGGAGAGGCTCCTAAGGGTAGGTGAGAAGCACCCACATGATTCTGGGCTGGCCCCTTTTTTGAGATAGCAATCGTTGAACATAGTCACTTTGGAATATTGGCTTCATCCCTAGCGAATTGAGCCCCGAGAGGTTTTGTTGAAGGTTAGTGGCTGAAGGAAAAGTGTTAGCTCCACATTTCCAGGGACATTGGAGAGGCTCCTAAGGGAAGATGAAAAGCAGCCACGAGATTCTAGGTTGGCCCTGGTCATGGTGGAGCAATCACTGAACATACTCCCTTAGGAGAGTTGGCTTTATGCCAACTGAATTCAGCCCAGGGGGGCTCTGATGAAGGTTAGGGGCTAAAGGAGAAGTGTTAGCCCATTTATAAAGGGCATTTGAGAGGCTCCGAAGGGAAGAAGAAACGCAGCCATGGGCTGGCCCCTTTCGTGGGTGAGCCCTCTCTGGTCATAGTAACTTTGGAGACATGGCTGTGGCCCTTGGGACGGAATTGGCACAGATAGGATTTGCTGTAGATTAGTGTCTAAAGGAATAGTGCTAGCCCCACATTTGTAGGGACCTGGAGAGGCCCTTAAGGGAGGGTGAAAAGCAGCCCCAAGATTTGGGGCTGGCCCCTTTGGGGTGGGAGCAATGGCTGGACATAGTCACTTTGGAGTCCTGAGATCAGCGAAAGTGAATTGATCCACGAGTGGTTATGTTGCAGCTTAGCAGCTAGAGCAAAAGCGTCAGCCCCAAGTTTCTGGGTGTGTTTGAGAGGCTGCAAAGGGAAGATGAAAAGCAGCCCCAAGATTCTGGGCTGGCCCCTTTGGGCCATATTTTGACATTTTAGCCATCTATGTTCTTTTGTAACACCATTGTGGCCATATTTGGACATTTTCACCGCATTTTGGCACTTTTGCTGTGTTTGCTCTTGTCCTGGGTTCATCATTTTCAGGCATTTTGGTCATGTTTAGTCTTTTTGCCCATATTTGGACATTTGTGCCATATCTGTTCATTTTTCGTATATTTGGGCATTTTGCCCGTATTTGCGCATGTTTTGGCATTTTGTCTATAATTGGGCATTTTTGCCCTATACAGTCATTTTGGCCATATTTAGGTGTTTTGCCCATAGTTGGGCCTTTTGCCCATAGTTGGGCATTTTGCCTGGCCAATGCCCTGGCGTCCCGGGCGCTTTGCAGTGCAGGCGGCAGCTCGAGTGCCCTGTAAGCAGGGCTATGCAGCGTCGTTGGCCACTGCCTGGCATGCCCAGCTCTTTTGCCCAGAGCGCCCGCCTCACATCCGGGCTCCAGCACCATCCAGAGACCTGCTGCGCATCGCTGTGGTGAGATGGGAGGGAGTGGGAAGGTTTTCAGGAGGTGGGGGATCTGCCAGCAGAGTGCGGGGGAGCTCTCTCAGCAGGCAAAGCGGTCCCCATTTCCTTCTGTGGGGCGCGTCGCCAGAAGGGCCACCAGCAGGTTGCTGACTCACGGGTCATCAAAATGTTAACCAGCGAGTCACTGAGTGGTGGGTCACTGTTTGGCAGGTCAGCGATTGACGGATGGGTGATTGGCTGGTTGGTGATTGAAGGGATGGTGACCAATTGGTCACTGAACGATGGATCAACACAATGACGAGATGGCAGTCC
>NW_010422710.1:4686-5325 GCF_000710305.1 Buceros rhinoceros silvestris | reverse complement strand
TGACCAGCGCGTCACTGAGTGGCAGGTCACTGATTGGCAGGTCAGTGATTGACGGCTGGTTGGTGATTGAAGGGATGGAAACCAATTGGTCGCTGACCGATGGGTCGACACAATGACGAGATGGCAGTCTTCCCCTCGGCGATCCACAAGTTGATGAGACAGCCAGATGGCCACTGACGGGTTGGCAATCAACAGGTCAAGGCGATGGCGAGACAGCCGTTGACAGCTTGGCAACCAACAGGTGGGCTCGGTGTCGAGATGGAGAGTGATGCATTGTCAGTCGACTGGTCAACAAGATGGTGAGACAGCATTTGATGTGTCCATGAGTTGACGGGTGGATGATTGATATGTCAATGGGTTGTCGATGTAACTTCCCGTCTGTTCCAGGGTGTGTAACTCTGTCACCTGGTCAGTCTCCTTAGATGTGATTTGTCATCTGAAGGACTGAGTCGGCAACTACAAGTAGACAATGATGACGACGCTGAGCGGACGATGACAATGAGCCGAGTATGTTGTCCACTTGAGCAGTGGCTGTTCAAGAGTCCTGGGAAGAGTTTACAGAGCAGACATGAGGGGTGATGGCTGCAGCTGTGGGCTGGCCCGGGTGCTGGCGGAGCCCCAGGTGTGGGCAGTGGGGCT
>NW_010422710.1:3460-3964 GCF_000710305.1 Buceros rhinoceros silvestris | reverse complement strand
GGCCGTGCAGGCCCACTGCCTGATTCCTGAGCCTCCTTCCTGTGGCTGCAGGGGAAGGCCGAGCTCCGGGACTCCCTGGGTGTCGACCGGCCTGTAAGCAGGCGGCGGGTCTGCGAGCCTTGGTGCTCAGCTGGCAGCAGGAGAAGGTTCTTGTCATGTCCGATAGCTCTGCTAGCTCCCTGGTCCCCCGAAGGCATCTGTACTCTGCTCGGATCCCTTCCCCAGTGCCTCACGGTATCAGCAATCCTTTCTTTAAGCCTGTATGTCTATGTCCCCCCAACCCTGTCCGTGTGCCCCTCGGCACCCTATGAGCTTGGCATCCCTCTTTGTACCTCTCTTGCTCAGAGAGAGCCGTTCCTTGGGTCTTCCTTGCAGCCCAGAGCTCTCTTACCTTATTCACCTCCTCACATCTTGGCTGTCTCCCTTCAGTCTCTTATCCCTCGAGGACATTGCTTGGACACCTTCTTGAGTTTCGCGTTTTTCCACCGAGCCTCCTTTTGTCTC
>NW_010422710.1:0-3378 GCF_000710305.1 Buceros rhinoceros silvestris | reverse complement strand
TCCCGCGAGGACATTGCTTGGACCCCTTCATGAGTTTTGCATTTTCCCACCGGGCCTTATTTTGTCTCTTGCCCCCTCGGCCCCCTTCCCCTGCCATTATCGTGTTGGAGTCCTGAATTCAGCCGAACTGAAGAGAGCCCCAAGAGGCTATGTTGCAGGTTACCAGCTAAATCACTAGTGCTAGCCCCTAATTCCCAGCGGTGTTTGAGGGGCTGCAGAGGGAAGATGAAAAGCAGCACCAAGATTTGGGGCTGGCCCCTTTGGGGTGGGAGCAATGGCTGGACATAGTCACTTTGGAGTCCCGAATTCGGCCGAAGTGTCTGGAGCCCAGGGAGGCTATGTTGAAGGTTAGCGTCTAGAGGGAAAGTGTTAGCCCCAGATTTCTTGGGGCATTTGAGAGGCTCCAAATGGAAGATTAAAAGCAGATTCTATGTGGAAATCTGCTGTGCAGAGTTAGACCAATGTGGCCAATTTCGGTATAGATTCTCTCTCTAATTAGCCCCTAGCCCGTTCCGGGAGAAAAGATTAAAAAAACATACAAGAAGGAAAAAAAGTCTGTGAGGCCTCTGTTTATTTTAGGGAAATAATACAGTTTTAATAACACTAGGTGGTTAGTATACACAGAAAGCACATTTTTAACAAATTTATGCAGGATTAGAACCAGTACAGTGAGTAGGTGTGGGGGCAGAGCACCCAAACTGTGGTTGAAGAACAGCAGCAATAAAAAGGTACCAGGCTGTTCAGCTGAAGTGGCATGTGGCACCAGCCGGGCCGGAGCAGCCAGGACAGCAGCGGCGCTCCACCACAGGACAGGGCTGACCAAAGAGCTGCAGCAGAACTCATGCTGAATCAGCAGCAGGTCCATGGAGCAAAGCAGTCGATGGCAACATTCTCAGCTGCTGGGACAGCACCTGCAGCAGCCGCTCTGGAGCAGCAGTAAAGACAGCAGCAGTGCTGAGCAGGAGGGACGGGTTGTCACGGCAGCTTTGAGCGCAGGTGAAAACGAGGCACGGTTTCCACCTGTGCTGTTTTTAAGTGTCGTGGGTTAAAACTATGTGGCTGTTAAAACCAAAAGGGTTTCGTCACGACAGGGTTTTGGATGGATTGTAAACCCACTCAAACCTACGCAGAACGGAGCTTAGCAGCTCGTTATGGCTTGAATTCAAAGCTTTATTTAGGCAAAGGAAAAACAATCACAGGTTTAAGGTAAAGGGGTGGAAACAGAAGAGTTTTAATAGTGAAAAGCCCATAAAATCAATCATTTTGAAGTTAAACAGGACTGGAAACGTGAGAGGTAGAGGGAGAGATTGATAATTACATAGATAGGCATACAAAAATACAGTACAGTCTCCCATTTCAACCCACATCTCCCGCTTACAAACAAAGAACCAGCTATGTGGTCGCACCGCCGGTGGGGTGTGGGGAGGAAAGGAGTTTTTGTCTGTCACCCCACAAAGTTTTCAGTCCAAGAAAACTTCTCCTGGACCAAACCTCCATGTGGCAATGCAGTCCTTCTTCCTCCGAGGTAGCTGGGAGGAGACTTGAGTTTACCAAGGGTAAAGTTCCGTAGCTTCTTGCTCTCCCCATCTGCATTGCAGGAATGGAACAGACCTTCAGGGAATGCCTGTGGGTCTCCCGCGTCTGCGGATCCTCTGTGCCGAGCATCTGGAACCAGTTCACGTTCCCCTTCCACATCAGTATCTGTCCCCTCGGCACAAGATCTGGGGGCTTGCAGTCTGCTTTACCCCTTGCCAGGTTAAACTCAGTCCAAAGCCACCCCCGCCAGTAATTGGCAAAGCGGAAAGGTCTACCTGGTTCGCAGAAGGAGTCCTTTTACTGCCTCTGGGGCATTGAGGTAACTGCCCATGTTCTTTTTTCTCCCCAATGAAAAGTTCTCTCAGTCTCGGGGGCGGAAATTCGAAAGTGCTACGGCTCGCCCTGAAGGGAGTGTCTCTAAATGCCCGTTTTTTTATGCGCTTATTCACAGAGGTGTGTCTGGAAAATCTCTTCCCTTCCCAAGATGCATGGAAACTCTTTCCTGCGTTTTGGGGGAAAGGAGAAGGGAAGAACAAAAGCTCAGCCCCTGGCCGTCGCCATTTTCAAGCCATCACATTAAGGAAGCTCCAGTGGCCCACTAAAAACTCCACAAACAGTGAGATGAGCTGACGTACTGGGGAGGAATACACTATTGCCTATTTGATGTGTCCATCCAAGAGAAACTAACCCCGTTTATCTCAAACCAGGACAGTCGCAGAGGCAGCTGAAGGAGAAGGTGGATCAAGTCAGTTTGCAGAGGTAAAACCATCCGGCTGCCTTTAGCTATTGCTGAATATGAAAAGCGGCTAGTGCTGTATCTTATACTGACTCATGGAAGGCAGCAAACGTCTTGTGGGGGTGGTTAAAACAATGGAAGCGGAATAACTGCCAACACAGAGGTAAACTAGCTGGGCTGCCATATTGTGGCAAAATATTGCGGCCCAGCTAGAGATACTAGTTGTAAAAGTATGTCATTTAGATGATCACGTACCTAAAAGGCCACTGACTAACATCAGAGCAACCAGAAAGCGGATCAGGCTGCTGAAGTATTCCAAACAGACATACTGGGAACACGACGGTGCACTATTTTTAGCTCAGTGGGCTCACAACACTTCAGAAGAGGTGGACTCATGACCAAAGGGGGAGAATTACCTGTGGGCACCATTGTGCAGGTTATTCACAACCGTGAAACGTGTCACAATCAAACAAGAGAAATGGTCGAAACCTTTGTGGTGTGGTGGACGATGGTCAAAATACCAATAGGGGGAGGCTTGGCAGATTAATTATATCACAGTCCCTCAAACCCACCAGGGTAAGTGCTACATGTTTACAATGGTGGAAGCGACCACAGGACAGCTGGCAACCTCTCCAGTGCCCCATGCCATCACGCGGAACACTATCCTGGGCCTTGAGAAGCAGATCTTGTGGCGACATGGTACTCCAGAAAGAACTGAGTCAGACAATGGGATTTATTTCACAATCTTATAGATAATCAGGTGAAAAAACATGGTATCAGAAGCGTATATCACATCCCCTATCGTGCACAGCCTCTGGGAAAACTGAACAATAAAAGTGAAAAACTATGGTTAAAAACTACTCTGAAAGCAGAGGGTGGTGGAACTTTTAAAAATTAGGACAAGCATTTAGCACAAACCACGTGGTTAGTTAGTACCAGAGGATACATCAGTCGAGCCGGTCCTGCTCAATCAGACCCTTTATAAACAAAACAGTTAAACTCCCTTATGCAGCCTGTTTCACCTAGTGACAAACGAGGGAGAGGGTCCTTCTCAAGTGGAACTGTTGGAGAAGGCTTCAGAACCAGATGTGAAGGCTGACACCCCT
>NW_010422709.1:11109-23589 GCF_000710305.1 Buceros rhinoceros silvestris | reverse complement strand
CGCGGCTGTCTCCGGGTTTTATCTGTGGGAAGCCGCGGTACTGCTCAGGTGAGTTGTTTTCTTCGGGGAAGTCCGGTTTTCCCGGGCGGCTGGAACGCCCGGGGCTCGCGCGGAGAGCGGCCGCGATCCCTGCCCGTCCTCACCGCGAACGCACCGCTACCTTCGGCAGCCTGGCCGTGGGCAGGGAAATTCAGCGCCTGGGGTCCGCGCTGCGCAAATGACTCTGTAACGTTGCACTGCTTCGAAACGGATTTTGCATTTTGCACGCTGAAGGCTGTGCGTTTCCTTCACCTGTTCGCAGTTAGGGTTTCCCTGCTGTATCTGTGAATTCTATCACTTCTTTCATCAGGAAGTGTAACAATAATGATATTGAAAATTCTTCAAGAGCAAAGTGTCTGTGTTTAAAAGTTACAGAAGATAATCTGAGTTAGGATATACCTGTTTATTACTACCAGTTCCTTTCGGTAAAGGGAAAATCAGGGATTGTGTTAGGTCACAGAAGTCTTGTAAAGAAACAGAAAAAAATGATAGCTGAGTGAACAGAGGATATGGTCTACACAGTTCCCCTCGAGAGGGGAAGTATTTGCTCTACCACTGGCAGTCTAGAATTTGTATTATGAAAGATAGCAACATATCTATATAATAGTGACATGAGAGGAAGACTAAGGTTCATATGGCTTTTTCTACTTTCTGCCCAGCACATTTTCTAGATAAAGTAATGTTACAATATCAATGCAAGCATTCTTTTAATACCTAGCTCTGGCAGTGTGGTGATAGCAGGCTGAAACAAACTTGAATCCTCCATTTAAAGGTATGGGGAAATTTAAAAATCAGACGTGTAAAGAAACAGAGTTCAATGTCATCACAAATTCACTGTTGATGCAGAGCTGGCCATCCTTGTTATCAACAAACATTCTAGCTCTGTATCACAATAAACAGACTATGGCATATAACATGACAATGACAGACTATTTAAAGAATCACATTGTTACTTGACAAAGATTAAAAAAGAAAACTATTCTTCAGAGAGAGTTTGGGGGTTATACGTGTAAGGGATTTGTCACCACAAAGTTAAATCAGTAGTGTGCAATGCCTCACAATGCTGGCACACTTTACAGGTGCTCACAGGTTCATAGCAAATCTTTCCTTTTTGGAGTTAGTTTAATGACCTGTTTTGCATCAACAGAAGTCACATAAACAGTTTATAACATGAATTTATTGTAATTGTGCCGAAAGAAAGAGATTTTAAGAAATTGAATCACATGCTATGGGATTAATCGACTCTGGGAGGAAAGAGTAAATGCATGTATATTACAGTTTAGATTTTCCAGTTGCACTGAGTATTTAATGTTCAGAGTAGTGGACAAACCCCTGTGTAGTGTAGGCAATACAAACAGCACTGTGTCATTATTATTCTATTTCAATGTACTTAGAGAACTTATTTTTCCTCTGCATATTGTTTAAGTGTCATGCTACTGTTAAATGAAACATCTTTTATTTTAATGATATAAAACCTCATATTATATTCCAAGGGGGCAAAAAGTGAAAAAGTCAGTTTTGGAAAGCATACATGTATTTTCCATCACAAAATTCTGGGCTAACATTTAATTGTTTCAAAATGTAGACAGGGATCTTATTTTGCATAAATTCAAATTATTCTGCTCAATGTCCAAATAACTGTTGCATTGCAATAGCCTTCTGCTCTTAAATTGATATTTTATCACAATGAATGTGGTCACTGTGCACAAAGTCTATATAGCGTGAGAAAGACTTCAGAAAGCTGCTTAGAATCTATGTATTTCTTTGACAAATACCTGCACATAGAGAATACTGATGACTTTAGGTCTAGCAGTAGTATCCAAGAAACCTGAGTCAGTTCAAGATGCAAACCTGTAAAATTCCCAGGCTTCCTGGAGCCATAATTCTAGTTCTTTTCCAAGTTAAGCCTTGTGAAATGATTTCCATTAGAGCAAAGAGAAAGGGAATAGGAGGACGCTGCTTCCACTCTCTGTAAGATGCGCAGACACCAGCCTTAGCACCTCCATAACACCCTCAGTGAGAAGATAGATGTGCTATGAATTTCTAGGAACAATGAAACCTTAAGTACCTTACTTGCTCAGTCATTACGGAAAAAAAATAATGTATCTTCTCTTACATTGCATAGTACTGAAACTTTTCAACTCTTCATTAACAAACACTCTAAGGTTGTTTGGGAAGACTGGATGAACCTAACAGGAAATACTTTCATTTCTTGTCCAACAGCACTGAGGCTCTTTAAAGTGACTGTGTAAGATATATGCCTGTGAAAATAGATGTGTATTTTTATTTTCAGTATGCATCAAATGAAAACAAAATTTTTTTTCCAGTATAAAGTTACAGGGTTGCTACTTTAATGAACAAAGTCTCAGCATTGGCTTGCTTCTCAAGAGGAAACCATGCCTGATTTTTTTTTCCAAATAATTGATTTCTCATACCACAACTAAAGGTTCTTCGAATTAAAATGACTGACACAAGGTGTTTATTCGTAGGATCTAATTATTAATTTGATTTCTGAAAGACATTGTAGAGAGAATAGAACATTGTTAAGTCTTTCATAATATTGTGCGTGTTTGTACTACTATGTATTAGATTAATAACAGTTATTGATAGCATATTAATAGATTTCAGACATGAAAAACACAGATTTAAGCACATAGCACTGTTACATTTTCAGTGATCTATTTGAGGACTGGGAGAAAAGCTATAATCAGATTCAACATTAAAAAAAAAATTAGTTATTATTGACTACCAGGCCAAGCTCCAGTGTAATATTAAGAAGAGGGCAGAGGTGTAAAAATGAGGGTAAAAGCTAGCAAAAATTATTTAATGGAGCCTAAAAATAACCGTAACTCACTACCAAAGAAGAAAAATCAACAATTCTAAGGCACGGTTTGAAGTTATAGTAATCTCTAAGACTGAGTGTTCCTCTGAGTTTTCATAGCGTTAATAAATTTCCTCTGGATTTGCCTGGAGTCTAAGAGGTCGTGCTGAAAACAAGATCATATTTGTGAGTCAAACAGTTTTATGACAGCTTGCAAACTTGCATGGGCACCAGCACAGATCTGTCCATGCTATACTTTAAGGACCTTGCTAGGGACTCTGCTTTCTCCTTGAATAATGTAGGTATTTTATACATGTAGACCTGTGTATGGGGAAAGCACAGGATAAAAAGGTAAGTGGCACTGTGGAAATGCAAGATATATTCTCCTTATATGATAGTCCTTTTTTTATCCTTATTAGCATAGACCAAGAATCATGCTGTGATTAGGTTATTGCCTCTTTCCATGTTCTAATCACTACCCCATTGGCCTTATATTGAAGGAAATAACATCACAGAGACAGCCAGATTCTTGCAGAAAAACACCCGTGCAACCAAACTCTGGGGCACATCTGAGCTCACAGTTAACAGATTTTGAAATTATTCCTGCATTGCACTGCAAATTGATTTGAGATGAATAGCTTTAAGAAGTAGAAGACAATATCCTTTAAGCCAGCATTAGTTCCTGCAGATAATGAAAGAGAAAAAAAAACCAGCAGTGAAAATATTAAATCTGACATATCATCACAAACATCTTTCAAAATAAAGATTTTCAGATGTTATAAGACGATTTCAGTAGCTTTTTAATAATAATTATACCTACAATGCTGTTCAAGTAATGAAAGTGTCTGTTAAAATTAGGATGTGAATGAAATGTGTGAAAGAAAACCTAGTAATTCACGCCGAGAGCACTGAGGCACAGTACTTTTCCTCAATAGCCCAGACCTAATTTGAAAAGAGTTTCTGTGGGATGAATCAGTCAACAGACTCCAGGTCTTAATGAAACAGATTTGATACGTCTCAGGTTGCAGCAAGGGAAGGGAAGGTGAGCTGGGAGTTCAGACTCACAGCAAGGCAGGCAGAGCATGATCCTACCAACAAAGTTTGCAGCCCCACAGCACCCGTGCAGGAGCAGAGCAGATCCAGTCCAAACAATGGTTCAGATTGACAGGCAGAGTTGGTAGTGATGAGGCAGACTGAAGGTCAAGCTGAAAAGTCGATCAGGTCAGATCAGGCTCGAGACACGAGTATCTGTCATGAGTATGAATTTGATCAGAACTTTTATTATCCATTCTTTATTTCTATAAAAAACCAGTCATTTTTGTGACTACTATGTTTATAATTTTGAGATAGAACTATGCATAGATTTTTAAGTTTATAACGTTACAAACTGTAAGAAAATTAAATAACAAAGAAATTCCAATTAAAACCATGAATCTTTCAATTCCTACTGTGGTAGTGGGATTTGCTTACTTTTCAACCTCTCCTAATTCATTCCTAGCCAATTGATGCTAACAACAACTGAAAGCAAGTAATGCTGTGAGATAAGTGCTGTGCTTCTGTATGATGAAAAATGTAATAGCTCCTCTATCAGATTAGTCTTGTCCAGATATCCTAGGAATCATGACAATTAGAGAAAATGAAAATTTTTATAAGATCAGAGCGTCTTATTTTAACAGATTTAGAATACAAGCTTCAAATGACCTTACTGGGTATTATGTAATAATACACATAGGGAATTATTCCTGCAAATCAGCTTTTCTCAAGTAATGAACAATGAAGAGCCCTTCTGTGTAGTGTTGCATCTTCTCCTTTTTATTGCTTTTCCTACTGATCTTTATGATGTTTACTGGAAAAAACAGTAAAGCGAGATAGAAACTAAAAAGCAGTAGCTTTAACTTCACTAACTAGACATTGTGAGTAACAGGCACTTTTTTGAGGATATCAGCTACCAGCAGAAAGGGGACATCTCAGAGAGCATGAAGAGACACAGCTAGAAAATGTGTGTAATAAGAATGTAGGACCAAAGCAGAACAACGAGAAGAGCATCAGGAGGCAGAAGAGCCTGCACAGTACATTCAGGAGAAAAAACTGTGAGAATCTTTGAGACCATACATTTCATAATTTTTCTATACCACATACTACCCTGCTCTTCCTCTAGACCTACCACAGATGTACAAAATGAGCAGAGACAACAGAGAGAGTCAGGGCTATTTCCAGGTAGGAACTTCCCTAAGGAAAATAAGTCTTCTTCAATATGGTTATTACTGAGGTTTCTATTTGGTGACATGAAACATTAGCAAAATGCAGTTTCCAAGGGAAATAGTTTGAGACTACAGCAAAAAGTAGAAAAGTTCAAGAAGACTCTGAGATAATCACGTGGTCGCTGATGGGGCTGTTGAAATGGTGGAGCTGCACAAGCAGTGGGGCCACTGTCTAATACAAATCAGTGGCTATAGGAAAAAGCAAGCCAGTAGATAATCCTGAGACTATTTCAGTGAAACAATAAGGTGAGAAGAAAGCAAACGCAGGAGTACTAAATTGTCTCAAACTGTGATGTTGAGTTAATTGCTATTAACCTCTACGTGATTCTTACAGCTAAAACTAATTTAGGAGGGATATCATGAGAAAAATCAGTACAGCTATGACATTTAAAAAAGCAAAACACCTCATTTTTTTCCTTGTTGTGATTAAAATTCAAGCTGCAGGAATAACTACATAACCTACTGTCTTAATATTTTGCCCTTTGTTGCAGTCAATCATTGATACAAAATATAGATAAAAATACCTTTGATAAATATAAAAGAAACAACGTGGAACATGCTACCCATCTCACCATTGCCCCAGGCTTCACATGCTACCTACAGTCTGCATAAGACTCCACTATGTCTGGAATTTATCTCCATTTTTTTGTAAAATACATTTTTCTCCCTTTCAGAATTTTGAAAGGTAAAATACGGGCCTAATGTAATCCTAAATAGCATCTCTGAGAATCCACAAGTACCAGAATATATAATTTCCAATACGATTTTCTATAAAATCGGCTGTTTACAAATTTTTATAGTTTTTCCAAACAAGTAAATCTACTTTAATTTTGTACCTAACCACTCAGCTTAAATGCTTAGTAAATAAAGTAACACCAGCGTGGTTTTTCAGAAGGTTAGGGGGTTTTTTTTAATTATTATTACTTTACATCTTAGTGGGTGATTGCAGAACGTAGGGACTTTTTTGGCACAGGAGTGTCCATGCCATGTTCTGGGCTAAGACATATTCATCTGCAGGGACCAACTAAACTTTCAGATTTATGAGCAACATATGTGCTGGCTAAGGGTGCCCTGCTAGATAAATTAAATAAATGTCACAAAGCAGTAACTTGCTGGCAAAAGAAGGGTGGAACTTTTCATTTTTTAAAGGGAAAAATCAAATTTTTACACTCAGCTAAATTGTGACTAACTACAGCATTTTAAGGTAAGCATTAATGCTGTGCCTAAGCATTTATATAATGAAGTGATACATACCTCAGAGATGTTTCCCCTGATGCTGTCAGGTCAGATCCATTACATCTGACTCAGCAGCATTAGAACTAAAGTCAAAGTGGGCAGATTTCAGCATCACATTTGGGCTACGCCCCATGAAAGGCTTTTTTTTTTTTAAATCCATGGTAGGTTTTTTCATTGCTTTATTCTATCAAAAAAGAATCCTTTCTTCAAACGTCCTTAAAAAAAAATAAATAAGATGGAAGCAGATTTATCAGATTTTGCCAAAGTTATCAGTTTGCTTTAGCTCTTAATTTGCAAGAGTTAAAGTAAATTAAACTAACTTCGGAGATTTTTTCAGTTCTTGCACACTAAAGATTGGATACTCAATTGTTTTGAACATGATAGCGCAGTTTTTTGCTAGACAAAATGAATATGAGTCACTAATGTATGACTACAAATAGTACAATACAGTACAGAACTGGAATTCAAAATGCTATTTGCAAGCAGTTTCTCCATATATACATCACAATTTTACCTCCAAAACTTACGTCAAAATTCTAACACTGTACAAATGAACTCTAAGATTGAATCTATGTCATTGCCTGTTTTAGTTATTCCCAAATACAGAACATTGGATGTAAAAATGCTCAAATTTTCATCTGCAGTCAAAATGTGAGCACAAATGCACAGCTTCAGATTCTCTGAGTAAAGGTTGACACAGAATGCTCTTTTTCATCCTTTTTAACAGTGATGACTCTGTCGGGAGATAAAGTGTCTGCATGAAATAAAGGCTGGAACACTGTTTGGGGAGGTCCTCAATGCTTTCATCATCACCCGGGGAAGGGGAAAGCTTGCTCCAGCTGGATCTTGTGAAGCCCCGCACCCCACCCCATGTAGGATGTGCGGGGAATGGTGGGGGGAATCCATGCAGGTCACAGTCTTTCCTTCACCCAGTGTATTTCCACTCAGATGATAATTAAGGGGGTGCTGGATATGTGGCACAAGTAAGACTAGTGTAGCATCGGCAAAATAAATGTATCCAAGGGGGAGTTTAAAGACTATTTTCTGTGTGTTTAAAAGAAAGCGTGTAGTGGACCAGGAAAATTTTGGTGGAAACATGAAAGGTTAGCAGCACTGTTTTTTAACCTTTACATTATTTTCTCTGACTTATTCAGTAGGGAACATGCTTCAGTGCCTCCATTAGGAATACTGGGTTCTGTCATTATGTGGCATGAATCCTGCCACTCTCATCATCACCCTGAAGCTCAACCCTGTTGTTCCTTACAGAAAGTCTTATATTGAATTATTATAGTGTTGATTCTGGACAGAATTAATAAAAAGGAAAAAATTATTTAATCCATGTAGCTCATGTAAATTAACATAGCTGGTTGAACACCAGCATTCCTGTTGTACTGAAAATTCCAAAGCTGTGAAAAGATTTTCTTGCTTTTTCAACGCATAAAAGGAAGTTTAAGGTGCAGAAAGCAGGAAATTATTTCAGTCTGTGAGGCATCATGTTCAGAGAGGTTTTTGAAAATTAGAAACCAAGACCTCATCTTCAGTTCCCATTGGTATTAGAAAACTGATCTTGGCTGACAGACTAGAAGAGACATTGGAAAATTTTCCACCCAAGCCCACCAGTATTTCATTAAAACAACATCGAAACAGATGCGTTTCTGTAAAAAAACAAAAACCAAAAAAACAAAAATACCAAACCAAAACAAAAAAACCTGCAACAGTATCTTTCCAACTAGATATATTTTGTCTTAATTGAAAATTCTTAGTCAATAGTAATAATACTATATCTGCACTATAATTAAATGACTGATCAAAATAAATAATTTCATGAGTAGTGTTTTGGGAAAGAACTTTGTATAGTGCTGAGTTCTAGTTACTGTTAAATTTTGACTTCTCTGGGCTGTAGTTCTACATGTTGAAATGCTGTATTTTAGGGTGAGAGACTCTTCTGGCTATATTCAGCTTTTCTCTAAGTGAACTTCTATCTTATTAAAGTTATTTTGGAGGAAAAGTCTCATCTTCTAAACAGTCATCTGACCTGCTCACTGAAGATAGAGAACAACACTGTTGTACTGGTACAAGCAGAGCCTCCCTAAGGCAAATGGCACAGTGTTTAATTAAGTTGTGCGTCAGTCTTCACAAACCCTGGGTTTTCAATTCAAAATCCAACTTTTACCTAGTTCTGATAAACCTCAACAATTTTATTCTATCACAAGATTTTCTGTGAAGATTTTTATGAGTAGTGAAAGAATTATTTGAGAAAAATCATATTAAAAAACCTCTGGTTTTAGTTTCAGCTATGGTTTTCAACTCATAAAAGTGAATTTTTAAAGCAAAACAAGGCAAAGGCGGAACAGAAGACTTATGACATTCTACATGGTCATTAATTATGATTACAATAAATATCGTTTTCTACAGATGCACGCTTCAGCGGACACTGTTCCTGTTTGTATTGAGTGAGAGTACAGCAATCTAGTGAATAAAAGCAAGCTAATGCCACAACAAGAGTAAAACATCTAGGCAGTGAATTACAGCTAGAAAACACAGCAATATGCAGCTCTACAATTTAAAGGACATTTTGGGATGTATTCAAAATACAGGATCAACCAAGCAGCTATCATCTGTAGAATTCTGTCTTCAGTATTCACTAGTTGTTCTTAGATTTGGGATGTTTGCCTTGAGAAGCAACAGTTTGCAGTTTTTAGTCACGCAAAACTCTCATTTTTATTAATTCTCCTTTCAATCTAGTGTAGCCTCATTGACATCAGATGATCATTATCATTATGGTGGCAAAAGCCACCAGTCAGTTCTTGCACAAGTTCAGTTGATTAGAGGAATCGATTAATCACAAAAATAAATGTAATTATTCAGCTATGAGAAGCCTTTTTAGAAGGATATCTGGTGTTATAAAAGATAATATTCTGAAAATATTTTACTTGGTTATTTTGCAGTCTATCCATTTCTCCAGTAACTTTTCTCTATTATTCAACTAATACACAAATCAGTCTTTATAGTGAGATAGTAACACGTGTTCAGAGTACTATGAATTAGTGATTTACATTTTCTGTTCTCAAATATATTCCGTTAATCTTAGCCAAGTATTATGTGTCTAAAAACAACCCCCCAAAACAGTTAACTGAATTTTGGGAAGATCTGACCATCTTTAATTCAAAGTTAAAATTGTGAAAAACTTAACCCTTGCAGTAGGTCTTTGGAAGAGTGGGAGATTTGTCAGAATTTGTATACTTGAAACATTCTTTGCTCCTTGTATAGCTGTTTGTGTCACCTTCTCCCCCAAAAATCCATGTTGAATCAATTAAGAAACAGAAAGAAGCTGAGACCTGAGTTTACAATATTTATAAAAATAAGGTATACAACAGGTAGAAAAGACTGCTAAGAACGTAGGTGTTTCTGGGAAAACAATGAACAAATACTAGATTAGAGTCATAACTCATAAAATGTCTTAAGAAAATTCACATGGTGCATGGCTGAAATTGGCAACAATAAACTTGCCTTAAACAAGAAAGGAAAATTAGAGCGAAGACCTGTAGTTTATTGAATCCATATCTTGCTTAAGCTGGGAGGCTATGCCCATAGGATTATGAAGAATGCGGACAAATTAGTTTTCTTCATTTACCCTAAGAGACTTTTTTTTTTTCCCAAAAAAATAGGGTGTAGTAAAGTATTGTGCTGATATATATGTATCAAGTCACAAACAAAAAGTACATACAAATTTATGCTCATCTAGAATATAAAGTCCTTTAACCTGTAGAATGGTGATCAGTTCAGAATGACTGGCAGTGCAGGGTGAAAGGTTAGACTCAATGGTATTAAAGGTTTCTTCCAACTAGATGATTCTTTGATTCTGTGATCAGAAGGCTTAAAACCCCATTATTATCTATTTTTTTCTCTCTGTTAAGAAAAGCTGAAACACTCCACAGCAATCCAAAGCTTTTTTAAACTGTAGTACATAAATTAACTCTTTCACGGGCACCCCCTTGCCGTGGGGAAGGAGCTTGCGTGCCATTGTGAGGTTGAGAGCTGTGCTGGTGGTGGCATGTGCCTCCAGTGGGGTCTCCCAAGCCAGACAGGTCTCAGCTGAAGGGTCAGACAAAGTGTGTCCATGGGCAGGATGGGCTCACTAGCCTTCGGGCAGCCATCCGAGGAGAAGGACAACTCTGACTCCAAACCCGGGCAGATGGAGCTCATTTAGCCTTGTAAGGCTCCATCTAAGAGAAGGATACTCTAACCAAACCTACAACCCGAGGACTTCACTGTCACCGTCCAAGCTCACTAGACCCTGGCAGATGAACCTCAGGTGTAAAGGGTGGAGCCAGTTCCGCGCACGCTGGTGCCTCACCTAAAAAATCCACCGCGCAGGCCTGAAGGGTGCCCTCATCGCTTGCCCTTCCCAGATCTTTGTTCATGAAGCCAAGCCATGATGATGATGATGATGACATAAAGTAAATAAGCTATAAACGTTATACCATTTTAATTCCATGACAAACACAACTGGAGGAAGACTGTAGGGCTGGAGGATTTTAATAAAAGAGAAAATAATATGACACCATAAAGATATCATGAACATCATAAACAAATGCTTGTAACCATTGCCTAAACTAGAAAGAGCACCAAAATACAATGCTGTGTCTGTCAACTGAAACAGAAAAATTTAATTTTTCCAAATCTGAAAGAAAGGCCTTTTTAATAGATGCATTGAAATGCAGTCCCGTATACTTTTTATGTAGTTTTCATTTCTTCCCACTAAAATAACAAAGAATGGATAAATGGTGAACTTTAAATGGAAATTAATTGTTTGTTGCAGATAAAAATTTTTAGTTTGGCTGAAAATATGTCCTGATGTAATTCTACTTATATCTGCAATATTATACTGAAAAATTAATTTCACCCTTTGAACTTAGTCAAGATAAGAGAAAAAAAGGACAACTAGAAAAATCTAAAACTTTGAAAAATCAGTAGAAAATCTGACATGTCACAGAAAATATTTTAAATTCACCTGAGGATTTTTCTTAGAAAATACCTCCTGTTAGTTGAAGTGATAGTCTTTTCTCTGGCAAATGTGAGTTAAGAGTTCTAGGCTTCTTTCTAATCTCATAAAATAATTGTTATCTAGAACACTGCGGGGTATGAAAAACTGCATTTTCATCGCATTGGGAACTGACATCTTCATGACCTACAACAAATAAATTTCGTCTTTAATTATCAAGCAACACATTAACAGAAATAATAGGAAAGCATTTGAAATCTCAGTCTTTTATGAGACATTGCAAGCTTAATTATTTGTCCTTTATTCACTGTCTTTGGGTATCGTACTTGTCACTCTCATCCACTAAGCTTTCACCAGTTGGAAGGAAATTTTCTCCTTGCACTAATCTTGAACCATAGAAGAATGTAATGTTACCTAATTCAAGCATCTACACTGGGAGAAACCCTGGTTTCACAACGTAGATAATGTAAAGAAATTGAGTATTCCAAAATATAATTCAGAGCAAGAGCTGAATTTTGAGTCTTGTTTTGCTCCTCAGAAGAAAATCTTTCTGTGTGAGCTGGAATGGGATGGTAGTGAAAGCCAGTTCTGTATGTCACTTTCAGGAGTGGATTACTGCAGCTGTGGCCATCTGACACAGCTCCTGGCTTTCCAGAATGTCCCTGCTTTTTTGTCAATCAGTATCGCTGATGAATGGCCTCCAATAAGAGAAGTCTATTTGTCTTCTGTTTTCTGTGAAAGATTTGTATTTCCAGCAGAGTGAAGAAATTGCTTTAAAATATTACTGCAATTACTTTTAAAAATATTTGCTTTAAACATTATTATCCCCCCTTCTGAACTCCCATTCCTCAATATGTGCCTCATCTGCAAGATTTTCAAAGTTAAAATTGTTTATTGAAACAAACCACAGAGAATTTAACTGGTTTTCTGACACAGTTATCTCAGATACCCAGTTTAAACCCACCACACCTATAAAGAACATTGGGTCATTCTACTTGACTGAACAAGTGCATTTTGATGACAAACTATGCAAAACTTTGGAAAAGATTTAGTTTTATCCACAAAATTCAAATTGTTTGTTTTACATTTACATACTTTTTGTCTAGAATTGAAAGAGT
>NW_010422709.1:1263-11017 GCF_000710305.1 Buceros rhinoceros silvestris | reverse complement strand
GAGTGTTTATCTTTCTGAAGGAGCAGATTTTATTATTTTTTGTACAAACAAGGAAAACAGTTTAATTTGGATGGACTTGAGGTGTTCAGTGGTCATTCTTGTTAGCATTTGTCATTTTTTGTTTTAAGCTGTTACATTCTGGAGTGTTCTGTCAAAAAGAATGATTTTGGTCAGGTTTACGTTCACTGTGGAATAATGTGTGCAAATTCTACAGACTATAAATATAGTCTGTATACTATCTGACTTTGTTAGTCCTTCACCTGCTTTAAATAATAGATCAGATAATTAGAGACACTCCTTTTACAAAAAGGAAAAATCCTATGCTTCTGACTTCCTCAAACATAATGTTCACTTTTCCCGTTAATCCTCCCAAATACATTTTATGAAGAGACCTGTATTACACAGAAGAGGGTTTAAAGACTGTCTTAATACCACAAAATCTGATTGACACAATTTTCAAAATGTAATTATCAAGGCGCTATCATATGATCAGACAATTTGAGGATCATTTCATTTTAGCAGACCTTGCTAATATATAGTTACACTGAATAGTTTTTTTAAAAAATGGATTATTTTATTTAAATTGATGATTTTGTTTAAAATTGATTAATTCTATCACCATTACTTCCAGTTACAAAATCAAGGGAAGTAGTCATGAGACTAATTCACCTAAACATTTTTGGTGATCCAGTGGATAATTATCAGTGCAGAATAATTTACTGAAATGCTTTTGTGTATTGCTGTTTGTGAGATGCAACTGAACACACATTGGCTGGCTGTAGTTTTTGCTTTCCTTATGAGTGTGTAATTAATTTCCTTGAGCTTCTCTGCAAAGCTTTTTAATGTCAAGTGCATTACAAACACTCAAACATCAGCTGGAGAGAATGGACGACAAACACGATTGCTCCAGGGGGTTGGACACACTTCCTGTCTGAGAGAATAAGCTAAGTAATGAAATGAAAGAGCTATTGGACCATCGTAATGCATGCAAAGCATGATACGTCAGCATATACATTTCATATGTATTCTAAGATGAAATACAAAACTTTTAGCTCTCTGAATGGCTAAGATGAATTGTGTTTCAGGTGAAAGAAATAATTTATGATCAGATGAGAAAAATCACCAAACCAAATATGACAGTAACTTGGTGTCAATATAAGATTTTCAGGATAAAATATATATATAGCTCAACTATGGAAGAAAGAAAATGAACATACGATCTAATTCAGCGCTGATTAGTATCAATTGTTTTCAAAAGTAAGTTAGTGAGCCTCTGGAGACTACTCTCAGAATAGCTCGGATAAATTAGGGGTCTGTTCTAACTTGGACTTGGTCACCTCCCTTGGAATTTTCCAGTGGAAGGTATCATTACAGCACGCCATACTCTTTATCTCTGCCATCCACCTGTAGCAGCGTCAAACCTGGAAGAGAAAGCAAATGGTGTAAAATGTAATTTCTTTCTTCAGCTTTTGTCTATAGTATTCCTATTAAGCCCCTCTGAATGGCTGCAACCTTTCTTACACAAACGCTGACAGGAGCCCATTATTTCTTTTCTTCAATGTTTTCCAATAAACAGGTGTTCTTTTATGGCTGAAACAACAGACTAATGTGTGAACCTACCTTGAAGATTTAAATTTTAAAACAGAAAAGTCAATGAGAAACAGTACTTTTTGTAGCACAGAAATGATACAAGACTCTCAAATGCAGTATGATTGAAATTCCTTTTGAAAATATATTTTTTATAATAAAGCATATATAAAGGACTTTCACTTGTACAGTTCCTTTCCTTTGTGCTTTGGTAAAAATGTGCAGAATTTGAGGGCTGATAAAAAAGACACAGCTTATGACTAGGAATACAGTGGTTCTTAAAAAAAACATGGGAAGGTTTTTATAGCTTTTTATAGCTTTAAATGTTTTAGAGAAGGAAACATTTCTGGAGATTGGAAAATTCCTTTTGAAAAGTTTTCTCAATCATTTTCTTTTGGAGTAAGGGAAGAGTGAGGTTTTGTCTCACAAACATGCCTACTTTAAATAGACATTTCAGGAGCACAGATTCATGACCCATGCTTCCTCTTGCTAGTTAAATTGCCAGCTGCTGAATGAGATCTCCCGTTTAAATTCTGTATATGTTAGCGCTCTGGCTGCATAGCTATGTTAAGCATTTAATTTTTTCAGAGTTCTGTAATAGTAATTATTTTAAGCATATAAAAGAATCCGTATTAATGCAAACATAACTTCAGCAGAGGGGTCAGAAAAGAACTGAGTCACGTCACCTGCATTTACAGTCATACATGTCAAAGCACCCAAAGATCTAGCTCCATCTTGAAACACAGGGCTTTTCTATCTCTACTCAAAGTGCTAAACTATTCCTGAACTGCAGTGTTTTAGTGGTCGAAAGCCTTTTAAGGTATGTTCTAAATTTATCCCTGGTCTCTTCATATCCATTTGCTTTCATGACAATGTTATGATTTAGCTTCAAATTCTTTCTTCTTTGCAGGTACTTGTCATTTTTTCCTAGTAGCAGTCAATCTCTGATATTTTATGCTGTCTTTAGTTTATGGATAGCTCAAGCGCAGTTTCTGTTCTGGAGCTTAATTCCATACTGTGCAAGCAGCTGATTGCTCACACAACTGCTTGGTAAGTCAAATACCCAGCTGTGAAAGTAATTGAGCAAAATGAACCAACATTACCACATGTAACCTGCAACACAGATTACAGGTTAAAGTACAGGCAACTGCAAGCCTGCAGCCCAGCCCCATCACAGAAGGGCCCTGAGACGACACCATTTTCTACTTTGAACTATGCCCATTGCTTCCCTTCCTTAAGATCTTCAAGTCCATGAAGTGTCTTTTGGCAATCTGAAGATTTCTGCATCAGATTTATGTCTACTCTGAATTTAGCCTGTATATTTTCTATACGTCACAGGTCATTCCCTTTCACCAAGCTAGGCATAGCTTGGTGAACACAATACCTTATATTTTGCTAAATTGTTTCTCACAAAAATCATACTGTCTTGACTTGTACAGTTTGATATTATGTTAAATTACCTTTATTACTATTAAACTGTGTGCCTGAATTCCCAATTGAATTTGTCTGTCTCCAACTGATTTTTATTCTGTCTTTCGTCTTTAGATAAATGTCCGGCATTTTCTGCCCCTTTGAGGAATTTACACACTTCAATCATTTTATTTTTCTATCTGCAGTTCTAAGTAGATTGAGCTCTTAAAGTCTCTTACTTTAAGAAAATTCAACTAACTCTCAGGTCGTGGTTTAGTAGCTTTGTTCAGTACATTTCCTAATGCTTTAATGTCATTTTAAAACTTGGACACAGAATTTGATGCAATGTCCCAGAACTGGTCTCATTAATATAATATAAAATAATAAGTGACCTTCATGCTTCTACTCTTTCAATCTTTCCACACCGCTGCATAACACAGTAGTGCAGTGAGAACTCTACCACAACAGTGCTGAGTTGCTCAACATGTATTCTGAATCCTTCTTCAGACTCAACTGCTTTCTCCAACTCTGCCCACATACCCTTAACATCCTTCCTCTGTTCTGCAAACTGTTCTACTTAAATGGACTGAGTTTAAGAAATGGGTTGTTTTCTTGCTCTCATCAATTTTTACACGTTTGTCAATTTTTTTTTTTCAATTCTTGGTTTTAAACTATCAATAGTTTTCTGTTTTCTTTCCAGATTGTAGATGGCAGTGCTAAGCACCATTCTTACAACTCCCTACTGCAGCTTTTTGTCTAGAATTCAGGATCTAGAAAAACTGCATCATGCTGTGCCAGGTTGCTTATTAATTTCTAGTATTTATGTCCTACTGTAAATGTCTTCAGCTTGACCTAACAGTTTCTAATTCAAATATGATTTTTCATAAGTCATACACTGTCACAGACCTGTGATACAGGATGTTTTCGTATCTCGGTCCATGTAATTCCAACTTGACTGTCTTCAAGGCATGATGCAAATCTCATCTCTCCTCAGATTTTAGGTGAACACTGATTTAACAGAGTAGACCAAAACCCGGACTAATTACAGTCTTGGTGATTCTAATTTTCTGTTCATGCCTGTTTTTTTATTACCCTACCTGTTGATGGTATAAATTCAGTTGGTCACAAATTATTTTTTTAATACATCTTTTGACAGCAATTTTTTTTTAAAGAAATTTTGATCCACTAGTTTAGCTAAAAAAACTTCATTTTAATTTTTTGGCAAGGCTTAATTTACATGGTAAAGATGTTCAGGACACATTCAGGAAAGTGAACTAAAGTAGTTCTTTAAGTCTGAAATTGGAAAATGGTTTAAATTCTTACAACTGTTAGCAGTGTTTACCAATAGCCCACAGGAACAATACAGAATCACACCAGGGCTATTTTTCTCATTGGTAACTTTTTGTGGTAAAATACGAATAGAGCAGAAGACTGGGAGGATATAATCTCTATCCAATAAAAGACTTCAGAAATGGGAATTGCTGCCTCTACCTATGAACAAAAACGTACAGCTTTCCTTCATGGTAGTTTAAAGTTGCATAATGACTTTGTGCTAATCACAAGTCTATGGTAGCTTACTTCTGAATGCACTGAGTTTTGTCAACACTAAATTCTTACAATTCTGCCTGTTAGAAGATATACATGCACAAATTCTTTTAAAAAATATAACAGGTTAGGGTAAATTTCCTCTAGAAGGGCACAAAGCCATTCCTGGACTTGTGCAATAGTTGTGTATCAAAGACGAAGCTACATGCATTAAAACCAAAAGGAGCTGTATTCTTACATCGTGAAAAAAGTGTAACTTCTTCTAACCACTTAGCTAGAGGTTTATTTTTCAGAGGCAATGTACAATAAAACTGAGGAATCCTTATCACGCAGAATTATTTTTATATTAATCTGTAAACAGCAAACCCACACTTTGCCAGGTAAGACTTCCTAAAAACCACTGCCTTACTCAGGTTTTACTATATTATCAAGTCTTGCTCCTTTTTAACCAGAAGAGTATTCCATAAGTCAGCTCTGAGAGATGAAAGTATTATTTCTCTAACAGTATTCCTGAAATACATTTTTTGATTAAAAATAATTTGAAAGGGCAGAATTCTTCAGTGCTCAAACAGCTTTTACTCAGTAACACATCAAGCTGAGGAAAAGGGAACACATTTCTTGCAGAATATTTACTTAGAGCTGACTTCTAAAATCAGACTTGCATATACAAAAGGTATTAATTATGCTGAATATATTGTCTTCAGAAGCAGGCAATAATTATTCAAGATATTATGAGACTTTTAAATGACTAATGAAAGCAATTGTTAATGATGCAACCATACAGAAAGGAAAATGTCACTTTGAGAAAAATTTGTAGTCACAGCGATTACAGCAATTACTCTCTGATTTCAGTTAATATTACTATTAAAATACTTCACTCCCAGTTTTAATTAAAAGAGGAGTACACCGCAGCATTTTAGAAGTCTCTACGTTCATATTCTGTGCGTGTCCAAATGTGTAACACTTAAGATTTAATATGAAATAATTTTCAATTTAAGATATTGAATCTAAATTTGAAATCTGAAGACAGATTTTTTTTTTTTTTTAAGCAGACCTTCTAAATGGAAGTTGCCATAAATCTGTATCTTTTCATACTCTGAATAACAGAGTCTTGGGAGGAAAAAATGACATTCCCAGTCTGCGTTTAACATGGCATCTCCATATATGCATGGCTGTATGGAATTTTTCCTTTTTGGAACGCTATCCATTTTAACTAGAATAGTATGCCGCAAGTTCAGCACAAGGGGTTTTTATGAGTTAGAAAATTTCCAAGGGTTTTACATTATTCCCTGTGTTTACTTCTAAACAAAGGCATATTTAAGCACTTCTTAAAGAGTGAATTTGCATTAATAGCAGACCATGAAGTGGGTAAGTAAGAGATTCACACTCTTCTGCAATAGATTTTTGGGTAGAAATCTGCACAAACAAGAAATTGATTTTAGATGCACTGTGTATTACAGAGTTACTCACAATTTTATTTACATATATATATATATTTACTGACTGTATTGTTTTTTCAATGTGTTGGCCAGCACTTGAGTAAGAGTTCCACAACAAAAAGGACCCTTTCCTTGGAGCCATATGCCTGATCGCACGGCTGATACTCTTCTCTCTTACCATGTGCAGAGCACACTTTAGAATGTCAGTGGGAGTTCTGCATGCATATGGAGAGGAGGCTATAGGAGATGACACTTACCATGTGGCCCAGAGATGAAAGTTTTGCCCTAAAATAGTTCCCTCAGTTAGTTGCTGGTTTTTTTCCACCGCAGCAGTCACTTTTGTTTTAACAGAAGATGAATGTCTAAGACAGTGTAAAAGAATATCTTTTGCAAAGAGACTGTTTGATATGTTGTATTATGATTAATTAACAACATAAAACATTAGCTGAACAAAAATTGGTGGTAGTAGTACTATTCTAAGATCCCTACTACTTTTTTTTTTTCTGATCTAGGCTTCCATTATACCACACCCAGTTGAATAGACCAATATTAGAGTAGACTCCAAATTACGATATTCCAAACGCACAGCTATTTGTGCAGATCACATTATTCAACTCTGCGATAATGTATTGATTACTATTGACTGAAAGTGTTATTACTCTCCAGAAGTCCTGAGGAAGAAGTAACAGCAACCTCTAACTATGCAGCTTAGCAAAATAAAATTTGCAGATGTAAAAAGAGCTAACTGTTTCCATATCTTTGTTACCACTATTTTCTAAAAGTAAACTATTTTGAAAGGCAGTCTTAGCTTTCCTGTTTTCTTGTTCATACAAGAATGAACTAAGTGATTAACTGTGTAAAATTAAAGTTTTCCTAACAAAATCACTAACAAAATGTTTTGTCTGTTTTGTTTGTTTGTTTTTCCTTGCTATTAGCTTGGTAGCCACAAAGGAAACAGACAGTGCAAGATCTCGTAGCATGCCAATGTCGCCATCTGATTTCCTGGATAAGCTAATGGGTAGGATGTCAGGCTACGATGCAAGGATCAGACCAAATTTCAAAGGTAATTTCAAACCTATACTTTCAGGTTTTCTGTAATTCAGTATTTCTTCTCACACAAATGCATATGAATATGAAAATATGAAAACGAAGAAGTACATTCACTGAAAAAGAGTGTCTTCTTTTGTCTTTCTTTCCTATAAATGCAGACCTTTTGGAAATTTATCTTATTACAATAATATAGTGGAACTATATTTAATTATATTTCTGAATCTTTAAATCAAGTTACCAGTCTTTAAATTCTCCACAATATTTTTGAAGGCCTAAGCTGATTTTGATTAAAAATTATATTGTTCTGACTTTGCCTTAGCTGCCTTCTCCTACGTCTATCTTCTTGAGTTCAAGACATTCTCATAGTTCCAACATTTCTCTATAAGGCAGTTTATTACAAAAAATTTCCTTCAAGGAGACAGGCCTCATTTACTTCTCTAAGTCAGCTGTCACTGCCTTTCCATCTTAATTCTTATTCAGCACTAAATTTTATAGTTTTTTGACATCTCCAAGTCCCAGAAACTCAAGTGGTTATGACTCTAAAGTCACTGCTATTTGCTGGTTTTGCCAGAATTTGCCCAGAATGATTCATAATGACCAAGTCAGTAGTTTTTCAAATTAACTTCTTCATTGGTAAGCTATAAACAGTTGGTGCTTTATACATAAACTTACTACCCAGGATTTACAGCAGCTGGGAATACTTTGCTTTTAATAAGTTAGAGATGCTGATGTTTCTCAGAAAATTGTAAACGTGCACTGCAAATTCAAACTTTTTGCTAAAATATTTACAACAGTGATCGATATCTCTGAATACCATAAAGAATAAGTCCCTTGGACTTTCCTTGACAGAATTATTTTGAAGAATGTTCCAGTGCCTGGCTTCCCGGAGGGTTAATGTATCAAACAATATTAGCAAAGTAATGCAAAACTCTGTGTTTCTAAAATTACTTTCTTTTATGAATGGTAGTTCCTAACTATTTTCGCTCCTTATTAAAGTTGCCTTGACTTGTTGCCACAGTATACTCATTAGCATGCAAACTGTAGGTTCAACCTAAGGTAAAGCTGTGCTAGGCAAAAGACAACCTCAGGCAAAGTCCAAGCACTGCAGTTTTTCTTCTTTCAGTCTCCAGAAGTCCTAAAAACAAGTGTTTAAACTTGAGGATATTACAGCTTAGCAGTTGATTTGGGGATTGGATTTTGGAGTTTGTCATGGGCACCATGTAATCACAATCTTCTGATGAGGCCATAGTGAAGAATAGGCAGATGGTTTGGAGATTAGAGAATTCAGTACGGCACTTCTTGAAAGTACAATCCAAAAGTTTTAGGGACTTGTTTTGTAACTATTGAAATTTAAAGAGACAAAACCTAATTTGACATTGTTCTTTTTCAAAATTGCACATTCTAAATCTTCTAGACAGCTAGGCAGTTTGAACAAATCTGCCCAGAATGATTCAGATCTGTCGCTAAGAATAAGTATCTCCTTAAGTGACTTTGCCACTTTCTGGTTAGTTTTATTGGTCCTAGAACAAGTGCTGGGGCTTAATGCCTTTTTGAGTTTTTAATCTGGCACAGTTTTAAAGAAACAGACCGAGTACTAATAAGAGAACTCACACAATCATTTTAAATCGTATGTTCTTCCAGTAAAATTCCTGCGTAGACAACATTTTTAAGTATCCATTTGAGTCCTAATTAATCTTGGCCAGTAAGACATAATTATGTATATTCTCTGGGTGCTCTGCTTTTGGATAAGAATTGTGTTCTCGTTCAACAGAAATAACAAAGCGGACTGTTGGTATTTATTTAGCTATGGAATAAAACATAAAATAAAGCACTCTTGTAAAATCTTTGTTCCAGTTGCAAAACAGTTTTATTTCCAGTATATCGAACCTATACCAAGATGCTTCTTTCACTCAGCTGTTCCACATCCCAGACTATATCTGTTCTGCAAATATGGGAAATACTTCACTGTCTTTCAAATTTGGACACGGTTACATCAATTCATGTGTAAAACTTGTCATGGTCTCAAGATGCTCAGAATTAACATGATGCAGAAAAGGTGTTACATTTTAAAATTTATTCACTCAGAAATTTTGGGATTTACATAGAAGAATGTTAGGTGTTCCTTGCCCTGCCATTGCCAAGCAGTATTCAGTAAACACTAGCTAAGGAACTTTTCAAGCCAGGACTAAACTGAAAGAACTAATTTGGTTAAGTATGTTCTTCTGATCACTTCTGGAAGCTGTTTTGGCAGCTTTTGGCCTTTTCAGTATTTCATGGCAATAAAATCTTTACATTTTGGAATAGTGAAAAGTAAAAAATTTGGTTTGCTTTGAATTTGGTGACTATTTTACTGAGTTTATTGCCATGTGACCTTTTGAGAAATGGAGGAAAAAGTTTGCTTCCTTTTCATGTTTACAGACTGATATACTAACATGTCCATCCTTATCACACCCCTTTTCCAATGTGAAGAGTCCTGTTTTTGTGTGGCAGCATTTCATAGAAAATGTGATCCTTGTTTGACTTCTTGACATCTTTTTTCTCCCTAATATATCCTTTTGAGGTAGACAGAGGAGAATTTTTAAGTATTCAAGATGGACTTTCATGATCTACTTTGATGGTAGTCCATTTTTAAAAAAAAAAAGTATTTCTGTGCATTCTCCTAACTTTATTGATAACATAGCATACATCCAGAGAACCATCCATAATTAATCTAGCCTATCTTT
>NW_010422709.1:0-1127 GCF_000710305.1 Buceros rhinoceros silvestris | reverse complement strand
AATGCATTGTAAGCATTATTTGGCATTTGAGTGAAAAAGAGTTTCATCAAACATTTTATAGGTCAATGTTTTCTGATTTTTCTGCACCTTCTTGCAGTCATCTTTATATACAGCCATCCTAAATAACCTTACACCGGCAGCCAAATTATATCGCTCTATCTTATTTTATAGATCGTCAATACTGAACTACAAAGATTCAGTGCAGATCTATGGGAGAACTTATCAGCATTCACCTTGCACTTTGAAACCCGGTTGTTTATTCCTAACATTAAGTAACTTTAAAGCAAAAGGCCTGTAAGAGGATGTCTCTCACTTCATCAAGACTAATATCCTTAAAAAGCCTTTGACAAAATATGTTGGAATGTTTTTGAATCTCACAGAATCAGAGAATGGTAGGGGTTGGAAGGGACCTCTGGAGATCATCTAGTCCAAGTCCCCTGCTAAACCAGGTTCACCTAGAGCAGGTTGCATAGAGACACAGGTCCGGGAAGGTTTTGAATATCTCCAGAGAAGGAGACTCCTCAGCCTCTTCAAGAAGCCTGTTCCAGTGCTATGTCAACTTCAAAGTAAAGATGTTTTTCCTCATGTTCAGATGGAACTTGCTGTGTTCCAGTTTATGCCTCTAGTCCCTTTTCCTGTCGCTGGGCACCACTGAAAAGAGTCTGGCCCCATCCTCTTGACACTCACCCTTTAGATGTTCAGGGGTGTGTCCAGGAGGGTTTGGAATCTCTCCAGAAAAGAAGACTCCATGATCTCTCTGGCCAGCCTATCCCAAGGCTTTGCCACCCTCCAAGTCAAGAATTCATTCCTCATGTTCAGGTGTTCCAGTTTGTGCCTGTAGTCCCTTTTCCTGTCGCTGGGCACCACTGAAAAGAGTCTGGCCCCATCCTCTTGACACTCACCCTTTAGATGTTTGTAAGCATTGACAAGATCCCACCTCAGCCTTCTCTTCTCCAGGCTAAACAGACTCAGGTCTTTCAGTCTTTCCCTGCAAGAGAGATGCTCCAGTCTCCTAATCACCTTCATAGACCTCCACTGGACTTTCTCCAGTGGTTCCCTGTCTCTCTTGAACAAGGGAGCCTGGAAACTACAAATTAACTATTTTAACTATTTTAACTAATTAAAAA
>NW_010422708.1:0-17235 GCF_000710305.1 Buceros rhinoceros silvestris | reverse complement strand
ATGTTGCCCTCCGCCCGTCCGGTGCAGAAGAAAGAGAAGGCCGCTGGCCGGCTGCTTCTGAAAGGGCCAGCACCCAGAAACGGAAAGAAGCCCACCAGAACTTTTAACCAATTGATGTCGCGTTTATATGTACGTGGCAGGGAATACCTGATCGGTCAGTTTACAACAAAGCTTCCCAAAACAAGGGGAGTTTTGGCTAACCCAGAACATGGAGGAAACATGGCTGCAAACATACCTCTTCCTGAACTAGCAGATCCGTAAAAAATTATTCAGTGGTGCCACTTCCTGGCAAAGTCTGCAGGTATTCATTTTATATATGCTTATTTATCTTGTAAAGGTCCCTGTTTATTATATATACTGCTATGTGGAAGTGTTGCTAAAAGAGACTGTTTATTACAATGACATCCTGCGATGCTGGCCAAATGGCATCTATTGTTGGTCAATAATAGCCAATTGCACTGTCTAGTTATGATCACATTTTTCTTAATCGTGGCTTGCTGGCAGGATTTTGCACTATATACGTATATTTGACAGTCTACAAGGAACTGTATTAGTGCAATACATAATGCCCTTGTTTTTAGTCCATTACATGTTTCAATATGCTTTTTGAAGAACATATGTTAGTGTTCAGTAGACAAGCGTTTGCAGATAAGGTCATTAGGCTTTGGGTTTTTGTGTTGTTTTTTTTTTTATCTGAGTACAAATAAGTACACACTTCTTGTGTGGTTTTGCATATTTGTTGGCTTTCCAAAAGCAAATCAAAAAACCTTCCTATAGCTTTGCCAGCTGACACTTTTCCATGGATCAGAGTATTGTAATTGCTGAATGAATGTGTCTAGCAATTTAGAATCTCTTTTGTGTTCACAGTGGCATCACTGAACTGTAGTTAAATTCCTTGAGGCTTGTTGTTTTTAACAGAGAGAGACTTTAACAGGAGACTTCACCTACCTCTTTCCCCTGCATATCACATCCTTCCAAGAAAATGGAGAAAGAATGCAACTTCTTTCTGCTCCTTGCCACGTTCTTGCCCTGTCCAAAAGATTTATGTATTGTTTGCTATTCTGATATAATGTACTCATGATTTCAGAGTCAGAGATGCTCCTTTTCCACGGTTCTTCTATTTGGCATACTGCGCATATAAATACTACAGGCTGCCTGTGTTTCTGGCTCTTAAAACACAGACTGGCCTGTGGTTGTAAACTACAACATCTATATGCTGGGGAGGCAGGGCTCTGTAATAAAACCTGCCGCCCTATTGGGATAATTTTTTAGAGCCTACACCAGTTGTGGCTGTTCTGTGCATTCCAAGTTAGTAATGATGCAGTGTCAGGGTTTGTAAAGTAATCAAAATGCTGTGCACTGAGGTAAGGAAAGCTTTAATGGTTTGGTGAAGGCAGCAGTAAGCTCTGTTGCATAGGACCTGCTGAAGACAAAGTCTGGGCAGTATCTTGTGTGTACACCAAAAAAATCCCAAATAACCAAACAGACGAAAAGAAGGCAGAGTTTGGAAAAAAAGCCAATCATGCAAAGGGAAGAATTATCTTATGGAGCAAGGTGTTAAAATTGCTTGAAAGGATTAAGGTAGAGGCTTTTTAGCAAGAGGGAAAACTGAACCGTATTTCTTCAGAGCAGAGGATTCTTCTCTTGGAATCAGTAAAACATCAAAATAGTAAAAAATATCATGAAGGAGCTGAAGAAAAGAGAATATATTGGACTGCATGGGAAGCAGAAGTTTTAGAGAATTGTGGTAGCTAAGATGGGTTTTGGATTTTATGCTGTCTATTCTAAAGGCTTATGAGCATGATTGATACTACAGTTCCTGTGTTCTTATTCAAATAGTAAAACCTTAAAGAAAAAGAGCAGTTAATAAGCCAAATAACTCTATCAGTGTTTATTTATTATAACTGAAAATTAGTAGTATATCGGAACAACAAATACTATTATCCATATTCTATGAATTATAAGAATTTAGTGAAGTCCAGTGATTTTAGTATTACATGATAACTTTGAAAAATGGTATTTACTGAAGAGGTATGTGTTAGTTTACTAGAACTTGTTACTGCAACAGATTACTATGTAATACAAGCTTTTATTCTTTCTACACAAATAGACCGTAAACTGTGAAAGTAAGAAGAAAAGGGGAAAAAAATGGATGGGTTAGGAAGGTTGCGTACACAACACTGGGACAATACTATGAACAGATTTTGTTTCTTAACCAGAGATACAAAAGTATTTCTCCATGAGAGCAGTTTGAAGCTTTACACAGCATCCTATGTGAGATGACATCCTATGTAAGACTGACATAAATGAAGAGACAGTACAGTAATAATTGTGTGCAATTAATTAATTTATTCTGAAAAATATGGGAATTATAAGAATGTTTGAGGTAGGTATCTGTCCAGCTCCCAGAGTTATGTTGAAAGGGTCTATCAAAGAGGGGCAGCAAACTGCTAGGAAAGATAAATTTTAGCTTTTCACAAAGATTATGAACCTATCATTCGCATAAATAATAGTTTCTACATAAAAATGCTAGCCAAATATTTAACTGGTGTGCTTAACTAAGTGTAATGCGAGTATAGTGTCTGAGCGCTGCACTGAGAATGTGCTCGCTGAACTGCTTCAAAGTGCCACTAGATGGTGACACTGACTTTTAAACTGGCTCTGGAGCTTTCTCCTGCTGCTGAAGTGCGGTACTGACAACTGCCTTTCAGACTGGAATACACGGTCCGTAAGCTGTAATACCCACCAGCTACGGAAAAACTGGAAAAAGGCGTTTTAGAGCCATTTCTGAGTAAAGATCATTCAACCATATCCTATTCTACCTCACCTTCTTCTTCAGAGATCGTTGCATCGTGTACGTTAGTGAGAAAGTAAATGTCATGAAGTTAAGATTTTACAGTTCAGTATTAAAAAGAACAATACTAGTCACAGTTTGGAACACTTTGGGAATCTGCAAAGCAGTTTTTGGAACAAGAATTTATAGAAATATTCAAATATGTGTGTTTACGTATTTCCTAGCATCTGAGCGGCACTGTGCAATAGAATCTCGTTTGCAGATTAGATCTGGAGGTTTTGACATTGGCAAGGATATGTATCTCCATGAAAATGCATTTCATGTATAATATGAGCTACACTTTTGAAATTCTATTCAATAAAACATCTTACCAGACATTAAAGTGCACACATATGTCGTTTGTAGAATTAGGGCTTCTTAATAGTTCCGAGAATAATTACAGACAAGTATTCTACTGATTTCCATGACCTCATTAAAACAACAACAAATTCCATTAATTTTGCAGTGGATAGACTTTCACCTCTGTAGCTTAAAACATTCTTTGGGTCCACAACAACATATGCTTTGAAATTGGAGTATAATTTGGCATCTTCCAGCAGGCAAACTGTTCCATGCTCTTTCTCCTCCTTCTGCCCCCTTACCTGCCCTCAGGCTTTTAAGGCTGCAAATAAATATTTTCAATTTCTAGTAAAATCTGTGTAATTTCAATAACTGCATCTAATGAGTATGTGTTAGTGCCATTTCCTGGTACTTTAGATGTCTTCTATTGGTTGTTCTGGCTAATCAGTGTATATACAGCTCTATTCATCATGGATAATTCTCCCAAGACCTGGAGTTTAATGGTAACTGGAAGACTTCTGGTCCACTCATAGATTTAATAGAGGCTGTCCCCCTCTGTCTGTTAGTGACATGCAATCCTACGCATGCCCATCCCCGTGATGTACCTGAGCTCTGAAGCCCCCAGTTTACATTAGGGCTGCCTCTGTCCCTGTTTCGCCTTGCATAAGTATTAACATGTAAATCTCTTAATGGATGTTATTGAGTCTTCCATTTCTTACTTTCCTTTGCCGAAAAAAAATTTATCAATGATCTTCAGCCTCATAGACCACTATATTGCAAATTTAAGACTTGGTGAATTGAAGGTGAAAGTCTTGTCAAAAATCACTGACTGCAAGATATAACTCATCTCGGGTTTGCTCAGTGTCTGTTCCGGTTTACCTATACACTGAAATTATCACAGAGGCACCCATAAAACAGACAGCAGCAGCTATCAAAACCGGGGATTTACTGTAATCAAAGCTGCCCAGCCTTCCAACTGACCAAAATTAATTACAGGATTGGATGTCATTTGGGAATATACCGCTGCACCAGAGATTCCTGAATACCAAGTCATGCTCCTTAAGGAAGATGAACCACAATGTGCACACCATCACTCATACAAAGGAAAATCTCCCACTCAAAGATACCAAAACAAAATGGTCACTCACAACGGAGGTGGGTTGAGGGCTCACTCAATCTCAGGAGATATCCACAGAGAGTGTCCTGATCCAAGGGGAGCCCCGGGAAGAATCCTCAGGCAGCGTCCAGATCTGAGGAGAGAGGCCCCAACTGTATTACCTGCTGCTCCAAAGAGGAGCAACTCAGATTGGGCTCCTTTTATACCCTCATGAAGTGTGAGCTGGGTCATTTCAATTAGGAAGCACAGAGAGGCGGCCAGCTAAGGGAACCTGAACTGAGGCACCAAATAGCCCTGGGGTGTTGACCTGATCTTTATTGGGTGCTTGTGCAGGCTCCAACTTTTGTGCAAGCTCCGTGCAAGCTGTCAGGGTGTCTGTACCTGCCACAGACATAAAGCTGCCCTGGAACCAGGGTTTAAAAAGCACTGTACACTAGATATGTAAAAGCTTGGCAAGACTGTCTTCTATCAGAAGAAAAATGGAATCCTTGGATTCCAGTTAATGCATTCAGGATAGAGGGAATTTTCTCTCTGGGAGTAAGTGAAACTTGCATGAATGCTGAAGTAATCTATAACTGCAAACCAGTGTCTGCAGAGATTTAAAACTCAGAGAGCCAGCTAATTAATATCTACCTGATAAAGAATACTAGCAAGAACAGCTACATCCTCACATGAATAAAATAATTTTATTTTCTGATTATATGTTGAAAGTTTACTTCCCCTAAGGTAACATTCCTCACAGCCTTTTGTTTCTTAAAATTATTAGCATGATCATTATTCCCGAACAAATCTGCTTGTTACCAGATGAACATTGATGTTTAATTCTGCCCTATGAAAAAGACTGATATATCAGGGAATGTGTCGGTGTGATGAACGTTAGTGTTCTAGTTTGGAGCAGAAGTCTGCTTTTCAAGCAAATAGCCCGATTGTCTTTGCTTGCTGAGCTTTTGTTGATGTGGAGAAGACTCTTGAGTACTTGAACTGGATTCCTCAGATTGCTCTAAACGACAGATGCTCTCCCAGAGTGTACTCAATGCACATCAGCCATCAGTGGGCATTTGGTTCCTTGAGTCAGAGTGGAGCTGGTTGAAATAACCCATAAAATTTATACAGTGGTGAGTTTTCAACCCAGTTATTCAGATCTGCCAATCTGATCTTGTTTATCTAGGCTAACTGCTAAATACGTATGGTTTTGCCCTACCATAATCCATAGATTGTCACCTATTTATAAAGTCTGATAATCTTTTTTGTAACACCAAATCCCTTAAATTTGCCATAGGAGCAGTAGGAGCTGCGGGATAACAATCACACTCTCAGTGGCTAAATAAACATCTTCCTATTGCCAAATAAACCACATATTCAAATGCATAGTTGGGGATTGGGAAGGGTTAGGCGCTATACCTATAAAGTCACTTCTTTAAATTATGAATGTTATTAAACAAGACCAGATGTCCCACTGAGCTGATTTTGCTTCCAGTATTTTTCCTGTAGGTACTATAAGAAGTAATTATTCTGGCTTCAAATTAATGAAGCCAGCTTGGAAGAGGACAAGTTTTCAATAAACATGCCAAAAATTACCTCTTTTGTAAGTGCTGTTTCTTAGAGTTGGCTGAGGAAGTATTATTTGTTGTTCATTACTTTGTAAGAAAGCCATTCCAGCTAACTAGTTTGTCAAGATTATTGATCCATGAGAAAACAGCACTCGTTATAGAAACAAAACTGCAGTCCAAGCTTTAGATAATTTGATGTGAACACTGTTCACAATTCATGATACTGAAAATTATTTATGCCAGTAAGTATGCTGACAAACCTGTACTTCACTTTTCAAGCCTGGCTCTGCACAGGTGGTGGGAGTTCTCAAGACAGTATTTCACAAGGAGAAGCAGGGAATAGACCAAACTATGCTCCTCAAATACCCTCCTATTTTTAATACAAAATTTCTATGTTTTTTTAGCACACTTTGGGAAACATCATGAACTTAACTACCTTGTAATTACTTCCTTGAAATGTATCTGCTTTGAACAATCAGAACCACTAAGTATACATACTTGGTTTCTACCTTCTCTGTGTGTCTTTATTTCTGCACTGTTCCTCCATGGTCAATGCTGCATGTATTTACATAAACTGAAGTATTTTTCATGTACAAGATTTTGTTTCTGCTCTCACTTTCAGTCAACTTTTTCTTTACTCAGAAGTGATTTTTTTTCTCAGTAAGTCAGCACAAGACTTTAAAAGTTAGCAATCCTTCATTTATTTAACCTGTATGTCCTGAGCAGGGCATTTCCAACAGGGAAGCCTACAGGAATTCCTAGAAACATCAGTACTTTGGATCATCAGATGATGAGACAAAAGATATAATAGACTCTCTTTTGCCCTAAAATGTGTCTCAGTATTCATGCAGAAAGACAATTGCCATTTCTTTTATATAGCGTTGGAAAAGCTGGTTATATGGTCATCAGTGGTGCTGATGTTTTACTGCAACCATAAAGTCTGAGAACTGAAGTTATTTGTTTTAATAAGAGAAGAATGTATACTAACTCTATGTGATCATAGAAGCCATTAATAATCAAAGACAGGTTTCTTTTACTTAAAACGAACAACAAAATACCCAACAACAAACCAAAAATTTTTCCTGTTAACTATTTATTATGCCTTATGGAGCTTAGTTCTCCCTTGACATCTACTATTTATTATTTAAAAGATGTAAGGAAGGGGGAGAGAGATGTTTTCAGAAGAGATTAAAGGAAGAGAGAGACTTAATGCTGCAGAAAGAAACCAGCATCCTATTACCATAAGGCAGAAGTTGCAGAGAGGAATTATTCAGAATGGTGCTGAATAAGTGAGAAGTAATGCTATCAGTACACATTACATTTGAAGCATTACCTGCTTCAGTTGCTTGGGAAAAAGAAGTAAATCAACCTCCTGTGATTAGCACTTGTGATTTTTTCTTAGCCAGTGAGACTTAAACTGTTAAGTTTTCCTCCAAAATCACAAAAAATATCTAAGTTCCTGAAAAGGCAAGATTATAAAATAAATATAACACAAAAATTATTACATGAGTCAAATTCCAACACAGGGACAAAAACCAGGAAGCAAAAGTCCATAAACTTCAGTAAGTGCTTGATAAGAAACGTATCAAACCTCAAAGGTGTGGTTGCAGAAAACAACCTTGAAGTTCAATAAGACGACAGAAAAATAAAAAAATTAGCTCATATATGCTGTCATGTTATATTGACATGTAAGATGTACCAGTAGTCCAGCTTTGTGGCTTACACGTGGAAATTCAATACTAACGCTGGGCAATTATTTTGTGATTGTTATTCATGGCCTACATTGCCACTAGGTTGAGTTCTAAGCATCTGCCTTATTTCCTCTTCTCAGGATCCTGGTCTCCATCATCTCATTATCACTGCAGCCAAGGAGACTCCCAACCCTTATAGAACCAACCAATTCTTTCTTAAGTATGAAGTCTAGTAGAGCATCTCCCCTCACCGATGTGTGTGTCACCTGCATCACGAAACTGTCATCAGTGCACTCCAGAAACTTGTACCCTCGCCTATGCCTGCTGTGATGTCTCTCCAGCAGATGGTGGTGGTTAAAGTCTCCCATGAGGATGTGGAGATGTCTCCCATGAGCCTGTGAACATTAGGCTTCTTCCAGTTGTCTAAGGTGGCCTTATCTTCTTTATCTTGCTCAGGCAGCTGGTAACGGATACCCACTGCAATGCTGCCCGTGTATGCCTGTCAGTCCTTACCCATCAGCTCTTAGCTGGCTCACTGTCAGTCCCCAGCTTAGTTCCAGTGTTTCCACTGCTCTCATGCAAAGGGCAGCTCTTCCTGCTCATCTAAGTGGCCTATTCTTCGTAAAGACCGAGCCTGCATCTTTTATGACAGCACTCCAGAGCTTTTTAAGCTATAGTGTGTGAATATACTGTAATTCAGAGAGAAGAAACTTCTTCATCTCCTAGTGTCTTAGAGAACTAGGTATTGCAGAGCCGTATTTTTTTGTCAAGGTTACTACTCCTGAAGACAAATGAATTACAGTTAATAGAAAAGTTTAAAATAGCTACAAGAAGTTTAAGATAAGGGTTTAAAACAAATGTTTTGGCTTCTTTATGACCTTGAAGTTTACATAGTTGTTTAACCTCTGTTAAGTCATTAAAATAATCCATGATGATAGAATTTCTATTTTGCCATTTTGAAATACAAAGTTTGTCTGAATTTCTATGGGCTATGGAATAATGACAGTTAGAAAATCAGTTGTTCTCCACACTTGCAATATTACTAACTAAGCGTATTTTAGAATAAAATAAATTTTTTATTTCAATTTGTTTTGGGTTTTTTTGAGAACAGTAAAATTCTTTTCCACACATACTTTAAAACCCCTGTTGCTCTTTATGACAGCTCCCTTCATTATTTACAGTCATATTCCTGCCTAATTAGCCTTGCTTGTGGTAACTGTGATTACTGAGGGACTAAAAGCAGATTAAGGGAGGAAACTATTCAAAGACAAATTCTCACTAAGACCACAACTTGTACAGTTATCTCATTTCGAGCTCTATGTTTTCTTTTGCTTTGTGTTAAAAAAGGTACTATTTCCTTTTCTTTTACTATTTTAATGTAGTGTCACCAGAGGATTAGTAATGTCACACCGAAATTTTTAAACTTTATAAACTTTACTGAATTTTTTAACTGTAGAAAATATGTTTCATAATCATTAGATTTTCCTTATGGTCAGCTGTTGGTATTCGCAATATGTATTGCACAAATCTTGTCTGGCGGTGGTTACTCAGGGAAAGTCATACAAATCACCGTTTCCGTGATCTGTAGAAGGAAACAAGCGGTGTGCCTCCCTAGACATTAACTTTGTTCTCTGCCTGCAGAGCACCCTTGAAAAATATTCCAATGTAAATGCACCTACAGTGTCTAAAAATTCTTAAGAGCCATATAAAACTCATCATGATGGCTTGGCTTTGTGAACGCAGATCTGGGAAGAGCTTTTCCCACGCTCACTGCAAGCGATGAGTGCACCCTTCGGGGCTGCGCGGTGGATTTTTCATGTGAGGCACCAGCGTGCGCGGAACTGGCTCCACCCTTTACACCTGAGGTTCATCTGCCAGGGCCTAGAGAGTTTGGACGGTGACAGCGAAGTCCTCGGGTCGTAGGTTTGGTTAGAGTGTCCTTCTCTTAGATGGAGCCTTACAGGGCTAAACGAGCTCCATCTGCCCGGGTCTGGAGTCAGAGTTGTCCTTCTCCTAGGATGGCTGCCCGAAGGCTAGTGAGCCCATCCTGCCCATGGACACACTTTGTCTGACCCTTCAGCCGAGACCTGTCTGGCCTGGGAGACCCCACCGGAGGCACATGCCCCCACCAGCACAGCTCTCAACCTCACAAGGGCACGCAAGCTCCTTCCCCATGGCAAGGGGGTGCCCGTGAAAGAGTCGCTGCTCTACCTCCGGACATCACAGACCCGGGCACGGGGCGGCCGGGGCCTGCCAAGAAGGGGAGTTCTACCCTCCGTATAAAACTACTTGTGAGAGAAATAACGGTCTAGTCTTCATGTGGCAGTGCAGACACCCTGACTGCTCGCACAGGAGAGCGGGACCTGCACAAGCACCTAATGAAGATCGGGGTGAGGCTCCGGAGCTGTCTGGCACCTTGGAGTCTGGGTCCCATTAGCTGGCCACATGTCTGTGATTGCTAATTGAAATGACCACAGCTCACACTTGATGAGGGTATAAAAGGTGCACTGCTGGAGAACCCGTTTTGAGTTGGTCCTCCTTGGAACAGCAGGGAATGCAGTTGGAGACCCCTCCCTCAGCTCAAGACCCTGTCTAAGGTTAGTTCTTGGGATTGAGTAGCCCCCACACCCATTGGTGAATGAGGCCCTTTTGTTATGCCTAAGCAGGAGATTCTCCCTTGTAGGAGTGAGATGAGCACACCTTGGTTCATCTTACCTAGAATATGTTCTTTGGTGTTCAGGAATCTGTTGTGCAGTAATACATTCCCAACCGACATCCGAACCTGTGATTAATTTGGTTAGGTGAGAGATTCTCCCTTTTATCAGCGAGCTCTGCACATTTTGGGTCATTCTTCCTTAGAATAGATTCCTCAGTGTTCAGAAATTTGTTGTGCAGTAATAATTCCCAACTGACATCAAAACCTGTACAGTCAGAGTGCCAGGCAAATTTGTTTGCACTAAATCCATGTTTTCTCAGATAGCTGCTGCTGTCTGTTTTGTGGGTGCCTCTGCGACACTTCAGCGGCAGTGAGAGCAGAACGCGCAGTCAACAGCTATACAGTAAAAGCAGGAAAAAAGAAACAAGATCTTTACTAGATTAATTTCTTATACAATGTCAGTTGCATTGTTACCTAACCTTTTGAGAGACTTCTGAGTGTCCCAAAAGGATTTTGTGATGTGCCAATAATCTTGCGAAGTTTTTGAATATTCTATTTAATATACAGGTGTATGTAAAAGTCAACTATCACCTGATGTGCTATGTAATTATAAGCATAATCCTAATACAGAGTGTAGCGATACTGTCCTCAATAGGTACAATCCATACAGAAATATTCTCTCCTTTTCCAACTGGAGACTGCTGGCAATAAGTAAAATCTCCAAATGTAGCTCTCTAAAAAAAAAAAAAAATCCTGATTTTTTCAGTTAAAGAAGGTTATTTGGTAGTAGGTTGAGGTCTGGTTACTCTAGTAGGATTAGATTTGCTTATAATTTTTCTTAAATTTTTTGTCAAAAAAAACCCCCAAAACAAACCCAAACCCTTATGAAAGGTGCTGAGAGATTCATTTGGAGGGAAATCCTTCTGTATGTGTGGGGGGAAAAAAAAAACCCCAAACAAACCAGAATTGAGACAGTGCAGCAATATTCTCTGAGTACATTTGGGATTTTGGCTATTAGATATTCACTTGGAATTTGCACCTTCTGCACTTTTTCTGCTCCAGGGTGATGTATGAATGAATGAACTTTGAGTGACATTCCTGAGTGGAATGAGAGTTACTAATGTGGCCCCATGCCTGTGCATATGCTAGTTGAACATGAAAGCAGAAGCACCCAGCTTAGTCATGCATCTAAAAAGTGTAATGAACTGTATTGTAGCTTGAGTTAAGCTTTGACTTACAAAAGTAAGAAGAGATTTTGATGGATGGAAAAGCGCTCACCTTGTATTTATTCTTCTCTGACATAATTCTAAAATGTCAAAGTAGAATGTGTCCTTGGACTATCTAATTTGTAAGTATATAATTACAGCGGTCAACAAATTTGAGATGTTTTAGTACTATAAATGAGTATTTGGGTATGTCCTAATATTATAGACTCAACAAATACATTTGTCAAATCTCAGTTAGAGCATTTATTACTGAAGAAGTTATGAAAACTTTATTTATGACATTGAATATTTAAACAAAGTTTGTTCTTATCCTGTTGGGACCTCCAAAATTTAATAGCCTAAATTAAAAAAGAAAATCTGAGGGAAGAAAAGGAAGGAATAAAATTCTTCTGGCAGATGGGGTAGGAAAGGAGCATGAAACAGCTGGAGACTACTTAAATATGACAGTGCTTTTCTGTATTTCTTTTTTTGTTGCAGCTTTGGGAGTATAACAAAAAGCCAGCTTCAATATATGTCCTATCATATAAGTATCTACACGAATTACAGATGTGGCACTTGCTGGGGCATGTCTTTATCTCTGTGCCACAGACATCTTCAGTTTAAGATGCTTGTCATTCTGGTGTGCAGCATTTAACGTTTGTTTTATCTGTTCTCTCCTGTGGTGCCAAACAACTCCTTAGCTTCCCCTGTCTGCATTTTAGCATCTGCTGTGTCTTGGCATGTGACTATATCCTTCTTCATATGTCTGACTGCCTCACTAGTGTCAAAATGATTCTGCTTAAGCAGGAGGAAATTTCTTAGGATAGACCTCTTTCCAAAGGTTTCTAATCAGTTTTCTGGATTAATCTTTCCTTCCAGGCTTCAGGAAAAACTTTTCTTTTTTCTATTTTACCCTCTGCTTTGCTTTTTTTTTTAAAAAAAAATAAAAAACAAACCACAGTGGGTTGGACAAAAGGTGCTTGTAGGACTGAGAGCACTCAATTTTTTTCATTATTTCTCCAGTAAGTAATGCATCTTTCAGAACCAAGAGGACTTAGATGATTAGGGGAGTGTTAGACAGCTTGGCTTACCCCGGCTACTGATCTTTCTGAACTTTCTTGTATTTGCCTGAAAAAACAAGAGATAGGACAGGTATCAAAATTGACTTGTCACAGTTTTTTTTCAAAATCACTTGCTCCACGTAGCTCTACAGTAGTATTGACTGACTCCTTGGTTTTTGTTTTTGTGTTTTTCTTTTTTGTTTTTAATGCTCATTTCATTAATATAACTGGAAAAAAAATAATCATTCTATTAATGCTTTACCAACAAATGCAACTCTCCAATTCTCTAGAAGAGAAAATGAAGAACAGGAAAAAGGGAGCTGCTTGCCTGCTGCTACTGAAGGCACTTTGAATTCATTTTCCTTGGGTAAGATTAGTTTTTTTCCAAAGCAAGTGTTCTCTGTGTCATGGTGATATACATGTAAAAAAACCCAAACCCAACAAACCTGATTTCAACTTCATAGGAAATTATTAAAGCATCGTAATAACCTTCAGTTAAAGATTACTAGTGTTTCGCCTTTTTCCTGGCACTTGCCTTATGGGTACAGTAATAGGAGCCAAAATTGTTCCTTGTTGAAGCGATTTTCCTGTTCTGATGGATTAGTCCTAAGGTATGCAGTTCCTTCTTTAAAATGAAAGGAAATAAAGGATACTGCTACCATAACTGATCAAGGCAAGTTAGACAATGAGGTAACGGAGGACAGACTGAGGAAGTAGTCTTGGATTTGAGCCCAGGTGTTGCTCAAAATTAAGCCCAAGTGACACTGCCTGGATCACTGAGAGCTGTAGCTTCTATTGGGTTCTGAGGGGGAGTCAGTGATGCTTTTTAAATGAGTTAATCTGGAAATTGAGTACAGAGAATAATTATTTTCTTAAATTAGCAATTATTTCCAACAGTCTGTTTAGCTAGAAATAGTGTTTGTGGTTTATGTGTGCTCATAAATATATAAATGGCAGTATGCAATATTCTCTAATTGTAGTTTTATGTTACCAACTGTAACACAGACGCTGTGTTAATTTAGTCTTAACTATAGATCTATTTCTAACCACATTGTACCTTAGAGTATATGTAGTAAAGCTTTCTGTGGTAACAACTCTTCCAAATAATGCTATAATATTAGTGCCAGTAGATAAACATACTAAAGTATAAAGTATTCGCAAGCTAATTCTTTTATCAGATTTTTCTGTGGCGTTTTTGAAGACACTTTTGTTTGTGGTATAAGAACCTTTTGGAATCTAGCTCTAGTAACAAAACAATTAGCTTCAAATGTACTTGGTGGTGACCACGTTTAGGCTAAGTTCATGAGGTTTTTTTGAAAAGCATTAGGAAGCCATGTTACTAGTACCTTAATTTAAATGCTTATTTTATTCAAAAGACCAATAAAATATTAATTTGCTTTGTCAGGTACACATAGAGGATCAGAAATATTTATACGCAGGGAATTCAGGAATGATGCTTAGAATTATTTCCTGGGATACACAGATAGAAAGGTTTAATAATATTTTTTGTAGTTGTATCCAGCCACATTTATATTGTCATACTAAACAATTTTTTTATATCTGTGTCTATTATTTAATTCTTGACTATTCTTAAGACAGGAAAATTCCAGGGTCTAAAATGTTTAAGTTACCAGTACAACTTTTGTTTATGAAGTTTGATAGAAAAGGACATGACTGGAATAATCATTTTATTCTAACCTTAATATTATGTATATTAAATTGAGATTTAGTGTCTGTGGTTTGTTCAGTAGACATGTTTATAAGTCTCACTTATTTTACTGTGAAAGAGCTGTAAAGAAAAAGGGTTTTCTAAAGATTAATTTGTCTTAAGTTTCAAAGACATTTTTGCATGGCAAAATAGTAGCCTTTTATCTTCACTATGTTCACTAGTTTACCTCTCATTAGATGCTCTCTCATTTAATACCTGAAGGTCAATCAGAAGCATGAGGATTTTCCTTTGTTTCTGTATCTATAGATATGGTTGTCAGCCATTTTTCTTAAATTTGCTCTGACTATTTGTTCTGCTTGAAGCACTTGGTTTCTGAGGATGGAAAAAAAGTTTTTATTTATTCTAAGAATTTGTTTGTGATTATGAGTGCCAGTAGCTGAAAAATACAGGCCACTGTGCTAAGGAATAGCAGGACAGGTTATTTGGTGTTTGTACAGGGGAGTATTTCTACTTACTGGTATCATTATATACTATATATAATCATCATATTAATCTTCTCATTAGAGAACACAATATATTACAATCTGTGCTAAAAAGCACTTTCAGTGAGAGGCAACATTAAGATCAAGCCAAACTTATGAAGCAACCAAGACAAACTCCAGGAAGCAGGTGATTTGAGATTAACATTAAAAGACTGTGATAATCTGTGAATGTTTCCGAAAGCCTAATCCAGACCACGATGTTAAAAATCATTAGCAAATATAAAATATGCATAAAGACTTTATTTCTGTTCCATGGGGAAGGAGATGTCTCTAGGTACTTTGTTGTTGAAAGCCTGCCCAGATTTCCTCCTTCTGGAATGAAAAGGTGTGCATCACCAATGAAAGGAAAGCTTGAAATGGCTCCCATGTTTTTTTATTATGTGGAGGCAATAAAAGTTATTAGGAGGACACTTGCTTATTTCTGTGTTGTCAGATTCACCACAGGGCAACCTTCAGCATCCTGGATGGGATTAGGCAGGTTAATGATCAGAGGCCTGGCTCATGACCCAGAATCAAATAAACTGAAGCATCTTCCTAAATTCTGTGAAGATGACCTCAGTTTTATGCTTCTAAATGTCTGCATTTATGCCAAATTCTGTGACCACCTGGAAAAAAACACCATTTTAATTTTCTTTTTATTATGTGGGGAAGGAAAGGAAAGCTGAAACAGAACAGTTATGTTAAATCTATCCAGAAGCCATATGTTTTTTCTATGTGCTGAAATGAACTGTATCATTCCCACTTCTATTATATTTATTATAGCATCTGAGAAGTTAAACTTCCTGATTAAAAAGAATTAAAATGATGACCTTCTATCTTACTCCTATGACATATTCAAATGGATTTACTAGATGATACTTCATTTCCTGGATTATAATGGGAATATCAGGTTATATATGTTGGCTTATTCTTATTTTTAATTCAAAGTTGCTTAGCTCAAAGCGATAACAGATTCTTGTGTAATTTCAATATATACATCTCTGCGTCATTATTTTTTCCTCATGTTTTAAAGTATTTATAAAAGGTATTTGTAAATCTGTCATATTTTGTTGTGTACTGAATTTAGGGACATTATGACTGATGAACAAAAAGTATGGAACAAAATATCTGGGATACCCTGAGAAAAGCATGAAATATTTAGCCTTGTAAGTTTTTAGATGAAGTAGATCCCCTCCACAGTGTGATTGTGAATGAGAAACAAAAATAGGAAAGAAAAATCTGCTTAATATTTGAATGGGATGGCTTTTCCTTTTGCTAATTAATTAGCCTTTATTTCTACTATCACAGCCATGCTTAGCTACAGAGAAGACAGGTTGACAGAATGTCTTTAAATCTCTTGTTGACTGAAGATGAAAACCCAGATTACTAAAATACTGAAATTTTCTCTCAGCAGCTTGCTGGGTGTACATGGCTTCAGACTCTTACTGAAAACGGTGCTGTTTCTACGAAATGCTGCACTAGCTGAAGCGTGTTGTAGCATTAACCTCTCACCAAACAACCCAGCAGACAGGAGTCCATTTAAATTGTTTTATTACAGAGAAGGATGAATACACTTCAGATGAAGACTGGTATTGTCTTCATATGTGTTGCAGGTCAGAGTACATGGTTTGTTATTTTTTAATTCTGTAGGAATATCTCCAGATACCTCTGTTCTTATATTTGAAATTTCCCTATACTTTATTGTGCTTGAAGAAAAGCAAGGCTAAAAGGTAATTAAACAAAGGTAAAATCAAGAAGTTGTTATTCTCCAAGAAAACTGCTTAATACCTCAGATTCCCTAGTGCCTTTTTATCCCAGGGTATATATGTACATGTTATGCTAAGGTGAAGCCCAAATCTGAATCGCAATTCACTTCCATTCTAAAATGTACTTTATAAGATGAGTTTATGACTTTTTGGATACCTTGGGTTGGAGTGAGTAAACACACTGGTCTTGATTTTCAGATGGAAGAAATTACAAGTAGAAATATTAAAGTGGCTTAGGAAACAATCTGTCTTTAAGAGTTGCCAACTAAAAATAATGAGGCTAGCTATCGTTTCCAGGAATTGTGTGATGAAAGGATCCTACACCTAGTCTTCAGTCTTAGCTGAATCTCTGCCTTCTACCTGCAAGCTGAAGCATTTTTTTCTTCTCTATTTCAATCCAATCATAAGCAGGTTAATTTAAGGCATCATGAGAGCAGGAGCATTCACTCAAATAATTATCTTGTTTGCTGCTGGCTATTGTTTGTTAATGAGACCTGTACCTCTCTGCTGCAAGCTGAGATCCCCCCTCACAACAGCAGTGAGGTCTGGGGGAGTTTTGGCAGGCTGTCTGGAAGAAAGCAAAATGATACATCCATTATAATTTATCCTGAGTTAAACACTAGCAACCCGTTGGGATAATAAGAAACAGGATCCTATCAAGAAAACCTAGCTGTACATGTCTCTGCAACAACACTTTCCCCTGATGACCTCAGTGTAAATAGTAGGGTTGTTGTTGGGTCATATCACCATGAGTGGTTGTTTTCTTCCCTTTTTCTTTCGGTTTTTGTTCCCTTAGATCAACGAGGTAACAAAGAAATCTATTTTTCCTGCTAACAGTCATGTCATCTCTTTTATTATTATCTCTT
>NW_010422707.1:4037-4249 GCF_000710305.1 Buceros rhinoceros silvestris | reverse complement strand
AGCAGGGTGCCAGCCGCTCCGGACGCTGGCTGGCAGCAGAAATCCGTCCGTGCAGCCGACCCCGCGGGGCCCGGAGCTGCCTCTCCGTCCCCCTCCTCCCCGGGGACACTGCTGCTTCTGGCCCCCGGCCCGCGGGGGTCTTCTGCTCGGCCACCCGTCCCCAGCGGTGCCTCCTGCTCTCCTGCCCGCTGGACCCCCGCTCTGGGCAGGCC
>NW_010422707.1:2062-3732 GCF_000710305.1 Buceros rhinoceros silvestris | reverse complement strand
TGAATAGGAACTGGTGTTCTGCCCCTCAGAAAAGGTCCCCAGGCCTGGGACACATGGGGGTTACGGGACATGGGGAGCTGGGTGCAGAGTGGGGCTGCCCAGGAGCTGGGGTGCCACTGGACCATGCTGGAGAGAAGAGGGTGAGGGGGTGGGTGTTGCACAAGCGAAAGAGTTGCTGATCACTCACTCCTTGGGAATGCTGCGGTGCCTCCCTGGGCTACTGTCACCCTGGCTCAGCAAGATTGCACAGGGGTGCAGTGGGTGGCATGGCAAAGCTGCCATCTCCGCGGGGCTCCTTCCCTGAGGGCACACCAGCGGCCACGCTCCGGGGCACGGCGTACCCGCTGAGCTTCAAAAACACTGTGGCCTGCACCGCACTTCCTCCATCACCGGAAACAAGCAGGGTGCCACGGCATCCTCATCCCCACGTTTTATCTTCAGAGGCGGCCAGGGAGCCTCACCTCGGCACCGCCAGCCGTTAGAAGGGCTGTGGGCCACATCCACCCGTACTGGCCCCAGAGATGTCTCGGCTCTCTCGGCACTGCCTATGGCTGTCTGAGATGGTTACGACGGTGCTTGGCTGCTCACAAGAGCCAGCCAGAGCCGCTCCTGGGGGGCTGCTTCAGTCAGCTCCCTGGGTTGGAGATGGAGCCCAGCCTGCTGAGAAGCTCTGGCAGGGCACTGAGAGCCAGCTGGGACTACCCTTGAAGCTGGACCTTTTGGATGAAACCGTTTTCCCGTTAGAGTTTGCAATCAGCCATGAGCACTGGCATGAGAATTTATCCAAAAATCTCATTCCGTTTGGGTCTGAAACTGCAGCCTCTACTGTCCTAATGAGTGCACCTAAATAATTACGTCCTGTTGGACCCAGAGCCAGCTTGTTCCCGGGCAAGAGCCAAGCCTGTCAGCTGGGTCCTCCTCTGCTGATTGCCTCTGGCCCTCCTCATGGCCGTGTGCGGAGGGACTGCGGTCCCGCTGGCCTTGCAGCGGGGAGCAGTGTGGGAGAAACCCGCCTCCCTTCCCTGCACATGAGGGTGTCCTGCGGCGAAGGGGCTGCGGAAGCACCGTCTTATCTGGCCATGTCACACACGGCTTCATCCAGCAGTCCCCTTCCTGCTGTCCCCACCAAGAAGGAAGCGTGCAGAAGCCTTCTGCTCAGGAGGAGAGATCAAAGATAATACCAGAAAGTTTCTCCTGTCGCGGTTAGAGGAAGAGATGCATTTTGTGCCAATGGGGAAAACGAAGCCCAAGGGTGATTAACCCCTTCCTGTAGCGCTAGCTCCCTGCAGAGCTCCAGTTTCCATACCCTGGGTGCTGCACCTCTTGCAGCAGTTGTGCACCCCTCAGTGGGGCAGTTGATGTCCCCCTGCCCTACGTGCTTCACCCTGAGCACTGGAACAGAGGGCATCCCCATGGTCCTGGTGTGACCCTGTTCTCACCCCGACAGCCCAGGGCCCGCAGCACTGCTGAGCTCCCATCAGTTGGGCCGCACTCAGCAGCAGCAGGGTCCGGCTGGGGCCAGGCGAGGTGGGACTGGAGTTGCTGGGACTGGGGCCGAGGGGCAGCAGGGAGGCTGGTGGGGTGACAGCTGCCATGTCCCTGCAGATGCATGGAGGCCCTGGTGGTGTACTGCTGGTCGGGGAAGGAAGAGGAGCCCTACGTCACCATCA
>NW_010422707.1:1649-2001 GCF_000710305.1 Buceros rhinoceros silvestris | reverse complement strand
CAGTGCGCCGGCTGGCCACTCACCGCAACGCCTTCAAGCGCGTGGCCTTCATCCAGGCCTTCCTGGTCTCCACCCCGCAGCTCACCCTTCAGCTCTACATCAGTATCCTGGAGAAGTATATCCCTGTTGCCCGAGGTAAGGGTGCCTGGCATGTGGCCTTCATGTGGAATTCCACCAGGGCATGGCGCCAGCTCCTTAGCCGTGTGTCTCCACCCCGCAGCTCACCCTTCAGCTCTACATCAGTATCCTGGAGAAGTATATCCCTGTTGCCCGAGGTAAGGGTGCCTGGCATGTGGCCTTCATGTGGAATTCCACCAGGGCATGGCGCCAGCTCCTTAGCCGTGTGTGCCGG
>NW_010422707.1:0-1509 GCF_000710305.1 Buceros rhinoceros silvestris | reverse complement strand
CAGGGGCTTGCTGTGGACTCGGCTGCCACTGGACTCCCCTAAACATAAAGCACAACCTGCAGAGGTTGGGCACTTGTCCATTCCCTGGTTTGCTTTTCCCACTCTCAGCTCCGCTTTCCAGCTTGGAGTGAGAAGACTCGGTTGTGACCGAGGCACCAGGCTCTGCTCCCAGCCCCAGCGCTTGCAGACGTCTGCCCTGTGGAGCCATGCCACCCACCCAGTGCCCTGTCTCATAAAAACATCCTGCCCCCGGCCCACTCTGCATCAGTTACTGCTTCTTTTACCGGCTAGCTACGGGATCTGGCTTCTCCTCGGTCCCTCCATGGGGTAGATCTATTTCTTCACCTTTCCTAACAGCCAGTGCTCCCAACCCAGTGCTCCCAAGACGCTCCCTCGCCTGCTCCCAAGATGTTTATGTGTGTCAGGGCTGGATGTTCTGGAGCAAGCTCTGACCTCCTGCTTCAGCGTGCTGATGGGCTGGGTGTGCAGCGGCGCTCTTGCTGATCTACTCTTCCGGCCCTGCTGGGAGCCCAGACCTTGCCCGCTGTGCCCACAGCAGGTGCATGGAAAGGGGAGCGTGGGACATGCCCCGTAGAAACCCTCTCCTATGCCACGTCCCCCTGCGAGGGTGTTTTGGAGAGTCAGAGCAGCAGAGGGAAGATGAGCCCCAGTGCTCCTCCAGCAGCAGCTGCGGGAAGCGAATCCCGGTTGGGTGACTCCCTCGCAGCTCAGGTGTCTCAGCTCAGCCTCACAGCCACGGCCACCGGCACGGCATGACTGGGACCAGCCACGTGCTCCCCTTTTTCTCATTGTGGTGTTCTTGGCCCTGCTGAATGTGAGCAGCCACCAGTGTCCCCTACAAAGGGCCTTGGCTTTGCAGCCCCCCGGGGTGCTTCTTGAGGTGCTCCTATGGTGAATGGTGGGCTAGGTGGTGTGGCCCTTGGCCTGGGTGAGAGCAGAGGGTTGCTCACTGCCCAGATTATGCCCCACTCACAGAATCACAGAATCATTTTGGTTGGAAGACGCCTTTAAGGTCATCAAGGCCAACCATAAACCCAGCACTGCCAGGTCACCACTAAGCCAAGTCCCTCAGCACCTCATCTACATGTTTTTAAAATACCTCCAGGGATGGGGACTCCACCACTGCCCTGGGCAGCCTGGTCCAATGCTTGACAACCCTTTCTGTAACGAATTTTTCCTAATATCCAGCCCGAAACTCCCCCGGTGGAACCCGAGACCGTTTCCTCTCGTCCTGTCACTTGGTACTCGGGAGAAGAGACCGACCCCCACCTTACTAAAACCTCCTTTCAGGTAGTTGTAGGGAGTGATAAGGTCTCCCCTCAGCCTCTTTTTTCTCCAGACTAAACAACCCCAGGTCCCTTTTAAAGAATGTCCAAACTTCCTGGACCCCTTTGTCCTTCAGGGCCACCTCCCAAGGAACTCTGCCAACCACTCTCCCAAACAGGTCGAAGTCTGCTCTCCAGAAGTCCAAGGGGGCAGTTCTACCGA
>NW_010422706.1:4567-17751 GCF_000710305.1 Buceros rhinoceros silvestris | reverse complement strand
GGTTCCTCCATGTTGAACCCAGGACAAGTATCTTAAGTAGCATCCAACCTTATTTCAAATTCAGAATAAATGAGATCATGAATTTTCAAGCACCTACTTCGTCTTGGATCTTAGCTATAACTAATGGGTTCAGTGCAAGTCCCCAGCACTACAGCAAGGTGAAACAGCAAGGCTTGTCTGGTAAATCCAAGAATTCGATTTATCTCATTGTCTCTTTCATGTACTCTTTCACCACTGAAGATAAAATAAAACCTATTGAAGCAAGGAATCTCTTTTCATTAAAATTACATGCAAAGTATCGTCACTTGTTAGAAGCACTGGCTGCTATGAAAGCCAGATACTCATACACTTTTCTAGTGTAATTCGATTATTTTCTTCTTTATTACTTTCAGATAAATATTTCAGGCTAGAAAAAACAATATTTCATCTTTTTGTGTGGTTTTGCTTTTCACTCTTTTCTTTATGTTTGTAATAATCAAACTATATTTGCACGTTAGCTAAAGGCCCATGAATCCTTTTAGCAGTGTGCCAGAAAATTATTTGACCCAGGCCATGTGAACAAATACTCTGCCAGCCTTTTCTTACTAGTTAAAGCTGACTGCTTGCTATAGGATTTTTCTCTCAAACACCTGACATGCTTTCTCCACCATACGTGGGGACCTGTCCTTGCACCACACAGAGTCCAACAGTCTTTTCATCTTCCATCTTCTCACCAATTTTCTCCTCAAACTCCTAGCAGCCCTCCTCTTAGCACCTTACAGAAAACTGACTCCTTGTCGAGTTCAACCTCATTATTTATTATCAGTTGTCCAATTATCTATTACCAATTATCTATTTTTAGATAATCTTTTAGATAATTTTATCTAAAATTACCAATTATCTATTATAAATTACCTATTATCAATTACTTATTATTTATTATTTGTTATTATCATCATAATCATTGCTAAAATCCCCAGGTAGGTACAGACTGGAACTAGAGATTTTTGCAGGATCCTTGACATTTCAGTTAGGCTGACTGTATGGTCCGAGCAGTAAAATTTTGGTTTAAACTTCAGAGACAAGGTCCTTAGAGGTATTACAGACGCTAAGACCAAGGTCATATAAAGCCTGTATATAGTGGATGACCCTGAAGCAAAGCCAATACTTTTTAATGCTGATTCTTCTGTAAGGATGACAAACTCAAGCAAAATGAACACCACTGAAGTCACCTAGACACTTCCTCACAGCTCTTCCAGGTGGCAGTTTCCCTAAAAGCAAACACTGGCTGGGAAAACTTGTCTTCATTATATTTCAGTGTACTCCATCAAGGCAGAAAGGTCACAATACAACCTCCATCTTGTATGCATTATATGTTTAAATATATACTAAAAGTAAACAGTAGTAAACAGTGAAGTAAAACAGATGTTAGGTTAGGAAAAGCACCTTCACGTGCAAAAGCAACCCTGCCACCCTGCAAATCATTTATTTTTGTTGTTAGGCCAAAAGAACAAGCACGTCCCACTGCAAGAAAATTCAATTTCCAGATCTAACAGGCTACAAAGTAAATACAGATTCCCCGTGTTCCAAAATTAATCATGAGTTATTGAGATTTCCTTGCCCCAAATAATAATGACTTCTAATTACAGCAAGGTTTCACTTGCATATACCCCGACCTTACCATGCAAGCTAAGAACAGTTAAGTATACTGCAAAAAGATACATCTAAAGAATAGGCACCCAAGAGGATCATTATAAAAATATGTTTCCGTACCACCTGTCAGTTCAAAACACTTCTACATATGGTCATGGCTTAATGCTTCCCATTGCTCTTCTCACGCTTATGTTCTCCTTTCAAGTCCCCTCTGCAATTGCTAGTATGCTGGAGCCAGTGAGCAGGGTGTAAATCACTCCCAAACTGGTGCTTTTATGATCCCTCCTGCTGTTGTTCCTCCTCTTCCAGCTGCTTCTCCTTCTGTTATTTTGCCATTTTACAGAATAAGTGTGATAATCTGAATTTTGCAGGCTCATCAGTTGACAAATATTTTTGAAAAAGAGTGACAGCCTTTAGGAATTCCAGTTTCCATAATGCTTGTTTGGTAATTTCCATAATGATTTCCAATCTGGTAGCCAGTTTAGGACTGAACACTATATGGGGGCTAATTTGGCATAGGTGTCACCACTGTAAAGTCATACAAATTGCCAGCAAGAGTGTGGCTACATGATCTGTAGTGAATTTCACACAAGTAACATGGCAGAAGGGACTTTTATGGATGGTACAGAAGTTTAAAGATTTTATTTAAAAATCTTGAAATTTTTTGATCCTATTACCATAGCATCATCCAGTATAATTCAAAAAGCTCATGTTATTCTCCTTACTACGCAAAAGATAGGGCAACCGAATACTCCTCTAGCCCCACATTAAAGTTTGGGAGGCTCATTTGGGAAAGACAACTTGTCCCAGCGTGCTGTCTTTTCCTCATAAAGCAAGAGCTTCAACAGAACAGCCATCAGTATTCTTGCTATTATTTCAACTAACAGAGCTATTTAAGGCAGTAGATAATTGGACACATCATGGATTCATCTGCTTTTCATTTCCAGTACTTGAAAGATTAACAAAATTAATCCAACTGGCAATAAAATCTTTAAGAGCTGGAACAACTAGTTGGAATGTTGCCAAAACTAAAGGTAGTTTCTGTATCTTAAAACACCTCGTTTGCAAAGCAGCTCTTCAGTGTATCTTCACCCTAATGACCTTTTTCACATGCGATCCCTTTACGTACCCGGAAGATACCATCTGCGCCTAAAAGACACCATGCTCGATTGGTTATGTTGGCATTTGGGTTTTGTCTCATCTTTTCTTCTCCAGCAGAAACCTGAATGGCCGCCTGTTTTGCACCCAAAATCAAAATGAATTATACCAAGTCTGTCTTGATAAATATCATTTTAAAGAATTTTTCTGGATTTACCTAAATTGAAATAAATTATCTTATAATGACAAAACACAAAATTATGTTTAAAATGCAAAACCAAATGGAAGAAAAAGCAACAGGATAGGTCTATGATAACATTTAGTATATTTCCCACATTATGCAAGAACACTCTTTTTATATAACTTCTTCTTGACATTAGTAAACAGTAACTTACTGGATGAAGTTCCTCCATTTTTTATAAATTTTAACAGGATATCTCTCTCAGTAGGAATATACCTCTTTTCTTATATTTTTGTTGCCTTTAGATTCCTAGCAATTCATTGGAAAAAATCTCTTTTATCTTTCAATACAGCAGTTTGGTATCACATCCAATTAGTTAAAACTAAATCGAATCCTTCGTATACTGGTTATATCTTTTTGATGTCAGAGTATTGAAAAATAAACACAATGTCACTAGATTATATAAAGAAGGATACAGCCTCTCTGCTTCATGTTTGTACTCTCTTATATGCATTTTAGAAAATCACAATAGATTTTTTGTTCTGCCATGTCAAACTACAAGGTAATACATAATTAGCTAGGTTGGAAATGTAACAGAAAAAAGAATATTTATATCCTGCGGGGTCAAATCATATTTTGAACTGTTCCTCAGCAAGGACTTTGAGTTTGCAATCTTCTCTTTAGCAGACTTATTTCCCCCAGCTCTATTCATTTCAAATGCCTGCAGAGACCTTTTTCAGTCTTTAGAGAACAATGGAAACTTCCCATCTTTCATCAGGAGTCTTTGATGGTGCATTGACTACAATGAGGTGCAGAATTGTAAAGGCTTCTTCTATCCTTTTCTGGCCTATTCATTACATGAAATATCACATGAGCAGCCTTTGGAACTCCTTCTGAATTTCTGACCACATGGGAAAGAATAGCGGTCATAGAGCACAACAGTTGCTTCCTGCTTAGGTGATCCATTTTCAACATTCTTCCCTCGGGTTTTCTTTACATTCCTATTGTAGTTGAACGATCTCCCTGAACTTGGTTTTTCTCAATTATATTCCTAAATCTTAGGGCCCCACATCCTGCTACAAAACTTTGCTTTGCAAACCTTTTGCATTATTCTGCTTATAAAAATTATACATTTTTTCCAAGAATATTCAGTGATAGTTCTATTATCACAATTTTTATATGCATAAAAACCCTTCTGCCTAAAATATCCTTATCGTCCTTGCAAAAAACCAGTCAAATCTGGATAAACATAGAATTGGATATTTCCAATTATTATCTTTTCTCACCTCAGATTCTACCTAGAGTTTAAAACAGGTGTTCATTATACAGCATATGACTATTTAGAACATAAGCTTCTGGAACTATCATTATATTTTTGTTTTTCTGAACATGCTGGAACTCAACTGTCCATCCTGCACGTAACACACATAAAATATAAGTGTAAGATTTATATCCTACAGACATACCATTAAACACAGTCATGTTTATCATACTACAGGCTGCAAATAACATCATTATGAAGTTTGAACAGCAAATTGAAAATCAAGATGCTGTAGATATTGAAGTAAAAGGCCGTTATATGCTTTCTTCCACTTTTCTTCATTTAATTTGTAAGAAATAACGTGAAATTCAGTTTTCTGATTCTAAATATGAAGACAAATAAAATTAAAACTGTTTCTTTCTATATCTTTCTATAAATATCAAAACATCTCTTTTTTTGTTATTAATAAATACATCTTTAGCATTTTCAATGGAATTTTAGAAAAATTGGTGGGTTCCTCAACAAGGTTGCAATTTTCAGTAAAAGGCTGGTACTGTGAAATGAAAATATCTTGTAAAGAATATTTGACTCAGTAATCACCTATTGCATAGTACTTTCCATAAGCCATGATATGTGTATTTATAGACACAAAATATACATGAATTAATTATAACTCCTTACAATGCAATCTCATTATAAATGATGTCTTCATCATTTTATATTTAGAAAGGAAAGCTTTTCTATGAATACATATAGAGGTATAGTAAATCATTCTGTTTATACAGTTGTAGTCATATAGGTCTTGGCATATTTTCCCACATTGAAAACCAAAGTTTTCTCCATCATGAATATAGTTCTTGTAATAATCTAAAGTAACACAGTGCTAATCTCTCCATTTTCATGTAAAAACTGTGATCATCAAAACCCAACACAGTTGTTCTGCATTATGGGGAAAAAAAAAAAAAAACAAAAACATGAATTAGAATTCCAGCTATATGTTTACTACATGGATAAAAACGAATTTATTAAAATAAATGCTTTAACATCTTTTAAATATAGATATATCCTGTAGTCCATAAATTTATATTACATTCAGTTCAAAGTAAATGCAAGATAGTCTTACTCAAGAGCAACAGATGCCCTCAAAGAAAGCAGAATCTTGCCCTCAGTAGACAGAAAAATGCATTAAACAACCTTGTTTGAAATCAATACAAATAAATTACATTTATTATTTAGGAAAATGGGGCTCTTCAGAGACAGTCTTATTTTCACTAGATTCTTGCAAAACTTCTCGTAGTTAAAACTTTAAGTCTTATTTGACCGCCAACTTTTCCATTTTCTTTTTTTTTTAATAAAAAACTTCTTGAGGGTATTTTTATAGCTTGGTTCTGCTGAATAAATGAAATCTAATTACTGTATGGTAAGTATTTCTCTGGGTAACCTTCTGATTATTTTTACAAAACTGTTTGTTGAGTTGCTAATAAAACCTAAAATCCGAAGTGCAGGTTTTTACAGCTCTGTATGGGCTACAAGAAATGATTAGCATTATAGATTCTGCAATCAGACCCGTGTTTGCACTGCAGCATATGTCTGTTCATCCATTGTCAGTACTGACTGCTCCACTGTATAGGTGTAATCCCACCACTTTTTAGAGATCAGACTTGGCTCAAAACATAATTTATCACAAGGCTGGGATTCAGCCTGAGATCAGGATACCAAAACTTAATTGTCTATATGTAAGTTTTGGAATTTTGCACAAAAGGACAAAATGTTTGTAAGCGTGGTATTTCTGTGTTATTTCTAGGAGTGGAAATTCCTTGAGCTGGTGTAAATAATGGCTGAAGGAGGGCATCCTGTGGAGATAGGATGGCTCTGTTTTGGATAAGCGAAGAAGCAAACAAATACTGAAGGTTCTAGTGGCCTAATAGCGACCTTTGCCTAATTAACTGCAAAATTAATATTAAAATTCACGCCCCTCAATATGCTAAATAGCCAAAAGCAGTACACGTGAAACATGACTGTGTTATTCAGCTCTCCACCCAAATCACACTAAACATCACCTAAGAGGCAGAGACACACAGAGTCAGGGTATAAAAAGCCAGGAGGAGTAATTCATGGCTGCGGGGAAAAGAATGAAGACTTCACAGAGACGGTCAACGGACTGTACTCCTCTTCCTCCACCCAAGACAGCGATGCCTGCTTGGTAAGGGTTGTGCTTTCACCATACAGTGGAAATATCTGGGATAGTTTCTTCTAGTTATAAGGCCTACTGCAGTTAGTGCATTTGCCAACAGCAATTCTGAATCTGTTACAACTGTTGCTTTAATGAAGTTCTTCTGGGCTCTGGCAGGTAACTGCCAAACCTGTACCTGTAATGTGACAGTAGGCTGTGTTACAGACCATGGGAACTTAATTCACTTGTGTAAATACAAGCACTGAGACAACAATCTGAGACCTACTGTATCCAATGCATCTACATAGGGCTGGCAAATGTGACCCAGAACTGAACAGGTACCCATTAGGCTACACACTTATGAACTGCAGCTAGAGGCTTGGCAGGAAACACTACACTAACTCAAACAGTACTGAATGTGTCTCTTCAGACAACTCAGTAGAGTCTCAGGTGTCTGACTAGATGGATCATTCTCCAGGTACCACTGAACAAACTGATGATTCATTGGCTATAACAGAAGTTCACATACTGCATTTACATGTAGACCTGTATATAGGTACCTAAATTAAGTGTCATACAAATAGCAAGTTTCCTTAGGGCCATGTGGAAGATAGCAAGCATACCACCACGCACTATAAAAACAGAGTAGATGACAAGAAATCTCTAGCCAAAGAATCTAAAATACAGTTCTTCTTTATATACATATGTATACACACACGTATGTGTGTTCAACAAAGAATTCTATAGTCTACTATACTCATGTGAAAATCTCTTATTTTCCAATTGATTATTTAAATTGTCCAGAAGCATAAGCATTCCACAGCCTTGACTAGTGACACCGTATGTGCAGTTCATGGTGTTTATCTTGATATGCCGTAGTTAAACACCTCCCATTTGCATATTCTTCTTCAAAAAGTACCATAGGTATCTGGTGGCCACCTTTGTTAAGGTTTTGATGAAATATATGCATCCTGTTCATTAGCTCAGGGTTAAATGCTTAGCTATCTTAAGCTCATCATTACTGCTGTTCTGTAAGTCTAATGCCATGTGGCTCCTCACTGAGAGAAAAGAAACCTTGAATTGACTCACAGATCCCACTCTCCCTTACATATAATGAGGAGAAGAAAGCTCCCACCTCAGGATCTCTGAATCACTTTTTTAAGGCTCTCAGAGGCACTTCACTTTCTGGCAAAGAAAAAAAAAAAAAAGGTAAGCACAGGCTTCTAACACAGGCAAAATCACATTGCTCAAGCGTCAAATTTGCTTTCTAGATGCAGGATCCAAAAGCATTTGGGCAGCATTAATGAATTATATACCATGACATGTAAAGCAGAGTATAACATATATGTTGAATTTTCCACCTTAATTCCAAAGTCCTCTCTGCTTAATATAACACATTTTTCTTCACCTGCTATGCTTTTGTGGCAGAACCCTATCTCCACTGCACCTATTTCAAGGCATGGTTAGATGTGGTTTGTCTTCAATTTATGACAAGATTCATTGAATTCTACACCCTAATCTATGATTTCAAAATACACGTATTTTCCAACCCTGCACTAAAAATCCATTTTCGTAATATGAACAGTAGTAACAATCGTGTCAGAGAGTATCTTAATTCATCTGTTTCTTTGAGGAGCCACATCCATATGTTGTTTAAGACTACTTTAATGGATAATTCTGCATACATAACCACATTCCACAAACCTAATGTTCATCATACATTGAACAGTTAGCAGTCCTTTTGCTGGCAGATGATGAATTCCTTGTTGCTCATTTTTCTTAGAAAAGTAGCCATGGTGCAAAAAAATGTATGCGTACTGTGTTTCAACCAAGCCTGATGTCTGCATCTACTTTAAATATCTGAAGTTATTTAACTTACGGTTGTTGCATTTGTCTCCAAATGTTTAAAAACATTGACACCAGACCAAAAACTGGAATAAAAAAGTGCTTGTGATACTTAACAGAAGTAAGGTTGTATTTTGAGAACAAGAGAGAAGGCCACCATATGGAAGGAATTTTTAATTAAAAATACCCCAAATAATCTTAAATGGAATCCCACAGAGAAATGTTTGTGGAATGATTCTTCAGCTTTTAATATAGATGCATAGATAGACTGATAAATAGAGAGATAATTACCTAGAAAACATTCACAATACTGTGAATTTTCTTAACATTTTGGAGAAAAAAAAATTTGTACTCCTTAGTATTAGCGACTATTTTACAAGACAAGGAATTCTTATAAGCAACAGGCAATTAAAATATTTTTTCAATAATGGGAGGTCACTAAAGATTTATCATTGAGCACTTCATCTTCTCTATATAATAATAATTTGTAGAACATTTCTAACAGTTGGGTAGTGAATGCTCTTGAAAAGAATTATATTATCTCCCATATTATGGTGGTAGTGTGGTTGAGGTCAAGACAGCTGGATGACTATCAGCTATGTTTGTTCCCTGGACATCACAACTTCTATTTGACCAACTGTTTCAGACCCGTGCCCTCGAAAAATGTCTATTTTTTTCAAATATATAATTTGATTTAATAGAACATATTACTTCTGTCCACAAACTTTATCTTATCAATATGTTAATCAATATGTCTTATCAATAATGTTAAAATTCATAAATTAAGAAGGGGGAAAGGGAAAGCAAAAATAGAAGACAAAAAAGTGGAAGACAATATCTAAAAGTTGTATTTAAATATCTTTATTACATGTAAGCAAAACACCCCTGAACAAGTAACAGTTTGTACACTTGTTCGAAGTATTTGCTCATTTGAAACATTTATTTTTAAGGTTCTAAGATTATACAAAAAAAACCCCAAGCTTTGAATTCCTTATGACAAAATTCTATAGTGAGCCTGTTTCTCACTTATACTGAAGGCCATTTACACATTACTGACAGGGTTAAGGAGGCTTTCAGTGAGAGTAAATATAATTTATGTTCAGCCAAAATTGAAGAGTTGATCTCTCCCTGTTCTGCAGTTACATTCTAATGCATAATTTACATATAGCTGAAGCATTAATGTCAGCTGAAATAACTAATTTTAAAAATCCTATATAAACCTAGTACCAAACTCCATTCTTAAACAAATTGATAGATGGCCTCTAATTTATAGGATGTACAGTAACCTTTTCCACCAGTAAATGTGCAGTTTGATCTGCCAATTAAATTAAAAAGCTGTTCATGCCAAGGATGAGTTCATTCCTCATAGGAATACCTGTAAAGCTTCTTTTCTTATAAAAATGTAACAAGATAACATTTCATCAGTACCCAGCATTAACACAGATTTTATTTTACCTGATCCTGTCCTTTAATGAATATCACAGAAGAAAAAAACAAAAACCAAACCAGCTCAGTAATAGATCATACTAACCACAGTATTATCTAAACCTGTCTGCTGCACTTCAGAAATTTCTTTGGATTATTAATACCTCATCATATTTTATTAAATCAGTTGAGCTCAACATCTGAAGACTGAGAAAAAAATTAATTCATTTCCAAAAGATGATGCTGAGCATTAAGAAAAATCACATGAGCTACAGAGGTTATAAATAAAAATATAAACATAGATAAATAAATGTGAATTATGAAGTCATTTTTTTTGTTGCTGACAGGCTTCAACTATGGTTGGCTTTCTAAATCACAGCACAAATCAACTTATATGCATGTCCATGCATTTGTGCGTATTCCTCAATCACTATAGACCCAACCAATGAATGAAGAGAGCAAAAGCTAGGATAGAAAGTTTTGTGAAAACAAAATTAGAGGACTTGCAAATCCAAGAATAATTTTCAGACATGTCTAAGTGACTCACAACCCGAAGTCCTAGTTTGGGAAATGACCAGGAATGTTTAAAAGAAGCTGCCTGAAGACCTTTGAAAATCTACACTGTTGTAGATTCAGCCAATTTTCAACAGAAAATTTGCTATTTTAATCCGCTTAGATACTTTTACATTTTGTTACAGCTTTCCATTGGCTCAATTTTCAAACCTGTGGAAAAGTGTGGAAGAGTTGAAATATGTGCAGTGAGATTGTTACAGACATTTGTCATCAATTCTGTCCCAAAAAGTTTTGTAATGGCAACTTGAAGCAGAGGGAGAAATCCGTTTTACAGTTCACATATTGCTGTGTAAAACATGAACACGCAAAATATTTTCTTTCATAATAAATCATTGTGATACCATCTGCTCAGCATTATTTTCATACCTTTTGACCTATTTCCATATATTAAAGCAAAACTTGTCAGAAAATAGGAAAAAATATTCACTTTATAGTAATAGATGAAAAAATAGGTATTCTCCTGTCATTGCTGCAATAAAACTAACTCATCAGAAAAACTTAATGAAACAACGTACCTAATCACAGAATCTATTTTCTACATTCCCAAGACGGTCCATGCACTGCTAACACCACAAACTCAAACAGTTCACTTTACAGATCCAGATCCACTCATATTTTTCCATAATCTATACAAACCCATGTCATCAATATTGCAAAATGCTGGAGACGGAGTTAGAAAAAACACCCAAAATGCTTACAAGTCAACATAAATATGGATTTTAAAGCATGAGCAACAGACACTAACAACATTAAATAGTTTCCCTTTGCCTTCCTTACAACCAGAAAGAGAGTGGGTGGCAGCATAACTGCTACAGTTTTAAACAGTGGGTGAGATGCTTGTCCCCTTAATTGTAATTAATATTTCCTTTTACTTCACTCTGAGGCTGCTTATCAATCTAATAGCCAAGTTTTCTTAGAGCAACCACAAGTATTACAGGAGGATGTACCTACACCTACCAGCATGACCAGGGTTCTGACTGCTCAGGCCACTCAAGCACTGCTGTGCCTATCTGGCTAACATCCCCAGGTTTTATTTTTGAGGGAATTGGTGCATTGGTTTCTCTCATAAGACTTAATCAGATTTAATCAGAATGTTCCATTAGCAAGGTATTACTACGGCCATGCAAAAGACCAACCACGGACATATTAATGGGTGTAGACCCTGGCAGTTTTGGTTTTCAAGCGGCTTGCCAGATATGCTTGATTTAAATATTTTGGTATTCTGCTGGAATCAGCATATTCAGTTTTGCTATAAAGTTCCACATCAGCACTAATAAATGCAGGCATCATTTGAGATGTGATGGAGCAAATGAACCTGACATGAAGGCAGAAGACTGAGAAAGAGTGGCCAAGCCGAAGGATGATAGGAGAAAAAGATCTTTGTAGAATGAATGACCAGGGCAAAATTAGTCATGTCAGTCCGGTGATCCTAGCTAGTGCAGCTATTTTATCACTCTTCTCATGTTATCAGCAATCTGGAACTACATTTGAGAGAGTTTTGCAACACTTGGGCCAGTTTCTGTGCTGCTCTAAACCCACATTGCCAGTTTACAACAAGTGAGAATCTAGTGCACTCGTTACAGCAAATTCTTACTTAGCTAACCTAGATTGTTGTGTTGAGAGTATTCCTTTCCCTTTATTAGCAAGGAAAATAAGATCTATGACCTTGGCTACTTCCCTGTGAAAACAGTCCTTTCTCTCAGAATACAAAGAGGAAAAAACGTGTAAGTAACATACTGGGAAATCCCCTATGAGCTTCACAGGCTGGCAGGTGTGGCTGAAAGCCCTCTTTTTCTGTAACTGTGACATTCTTAAAATCCCAAGTGTATTAAATAAAGCAGACAGCTTCTAGGACAACAGCATTTTGATAGCTGCAAGCTGGTTAAGGCTGTGACAAAATAGAAAAGCAAAATGTAAAAGAAATTAACACACTTAATTTTTTTTTTCTTCTACTATTCTGAAACTTGTGACTGACATACTTGTGTTCCCGTTACGCTGGTGTGTGTATAGAGATCATATGGAAGTTCTCTGGTTTTTTTTCTGTAAAGATTACAGCAATCTCAGTCTCCAAATTACTTATTACAAATTTATATAGCACAGCTGGTGCTCTGTATAAGCCACTGGGCATTTGTTGACACTACATTGAGCAGGTATATTTACAGTACTCAAGAGAAAGTGGTATGGTATTTGTTTTCAAAATTTCTAAAACATCTGCAACAAAAAATGAAAGAAAAAAATAGACTGTACACAACCTCACTTCAATCAGCAAATGCTGACTACAAGGAATTAATTTACCTTCTACTACACCCTTGATAGATTACAGTAATTTATCTTAACTGCCAAGTAAGGGAAAAGCAAGAGCAGATTAAAGTTGCCCCAGCAATTCACACATTTCAGGATGGTAAAAATTATATGAAAGTATAAATGGAAAATTTTGGCACGAGACAACATTGTTCAGCTCCAGTATAGAAAAAAGAATGGACACAATCCAGTAAACCTAGTAAAGGTTATGGGTTTACTACCTGAGGGACCTATTTTTAAAATCACCACCTGAAACAGCAAAAAATGTCAGCTTAACCTACTCAAAACTGCTAATGCCACATAAACTAAGGTTATGCTTATGACTTAAGTCATGTTACAACATAAATTATTTATTAATGAAAAGAAATAGTAAATTCCATGTCTGAAAAGGAAATTAACCAAAATGGTAAGTTACTAGAAAAGCTAATGGCAGAGGAGACAAAAAAAACTATAAATGTTAACGTCTCTGATGACCGAAATGAGCATCAGTAACACTGTGGTTTAGTATATTTTTATTTACTGAGGACAAATTCCTGCAAATAATTTGAATAAGAAAATGAAAAAAAATACCTTTTCAACAGTGTGGAGAGATTACACGGGCTAACCACTCGCAGCACAGAGCTTGATAAACATGCAGCACTGATCAGGAGATTTTGATTTTTGTGGCAGGTGGTAAGGCACAGCTGAGGTTCAGC
>NW_010422706.1:0-4472 GCF_000710305.1 Buceros rhinoceros silvestris | reverse complement strand
TTCAGCAGAGCTGTTCTAGGCCTATATTCTTATATCTGTCTAGTTGGAGTTGATTAAGTTGCCTCAACATAAGAGCTTCACTCAACTAGAGATACCTACTTCTCTATCTTTCAGAATTCATCGTAATTACGGCAACTAGATATACTGATTTTCTTAAAAAGATTTAAGGGAGAAGTATGTGCTCCTTGATGCAGTTGAGAGCATAAGGGAATACCAGTCATCTTGACTATCTCTCTACTGGTAAAGAAACTAGACCAAGACCTAACCCTCACCCTCAGAAAAAGTAGCATGACACAGGTCTTTACGGCTATCCGCTCCTTCTTCCCAAGGTGAGGTGGCAGTCCGTAGTGCAGGCATGGAGCTCAGAGTATTTCTCCAGTGCCTCTTGGGTCATTACTGTTACCATACTGAGTGGAAATCATTGAATCATAGAACCATAGAATGGTTTGGGTCGGAAGGAATCTTACAGATCATCTAGTTCCAATCCCCCTGCCATGAGCAGGGCCACCTTCCACTAGACCAGGTTGCTCGAAGCCTCACCCATCCAGGCTTTGAACACTTCGAGGAAGGGGGCATCCACAACTGCTCTGGATAACCCGTTCCACCAGTGTTTCACCAATGGCACAGTAAAAAATTTCTTCACTATATCTACTCTAAATCTACCCTCTTTCAGTTTAAACAGTTACCCCTTGACCTGTCACTAAACTCCCTCATAAATACCAGGTTGCTCGAAGCCTCACCCATCCAGGCTTTGAACACTTCGAGGAAGGGGGCATCCACAACTGCTCTGGATAACCCGTTCCACCAGTGTTTCACCAATGGCACAGTAAAAAATTTCTTCACTATATCTACTCTAAATCTACCCTCTTTCAGTTTAAACAGTTACCCCTTGACCTGTCACTAAACTCCCTCATAAATAGTTCCTCCCCATCTTTCCTGTAGGCCCCCTTTATGTACTGGAAGGCTGCTATAAGGTCTCCCAGGAGCCTTCTCTTTTCCATGTTGAAAAACCTGAACTCTCTCAGCCTGTCCTCATATAGGATGTGCTCCAGTTCCCTGGTCATCTTTGTGGTCCTCCTCTGGACCTGCTCAAGCAGATCCAAGTCTTTCTTATGCTGAGGGTTCCAGAGCTGAGTGCAGTACTCCAGGTGAGGTCTCACAAGAGTGGAGAATAGGGGAATAATCACCTCTCTTGACATGCTGGTCACACTAGCATGAACACAGTTGACTTTTGTGGCTGCAAGCACACATTGCTGGCTTATATTCAGTTTTTCATCCACCAACACCACCAAATACTTCTCTGCAGGGCTGGTCTCATTCCATTCTCCACCCAGCCTGTATTTGTGCTTAGGCTTGCTCTGACCCAGGTGCAGGACCTTGCACTTGGCCTTGTTGAACTTCATGAGGTTTATGTGGGCCCACCTCTCAAGCCTGTCAAGGTCTCTCTGGATGGCATCCCTTTCCCCCACTTTTTTGACCGCACCACACAGCGTGGTGTTGTCAGCAAACTTGCTGAGGGCGCGCTCAATCCCACTGTAGATGCCATCAACAAAGATAAACAGCTCTGGTCCCAGTACTGACCTCTGAGGAATACCACTCATTACTGGTCTTCACTTGGACATCGAGCCACTGACTGCAATTCTTTGAGTGCAACCACGCATCCAATTCGTTATCCCCTGAGTCATACATCTGTCAAACCCATCTCTCTAAATTAGAGATGAGGATGTAGTGTGTGACAGCGAAAATGTTTTGCATGAGTTCAGGTGAATTACGTCATTGCTCTTCCCTTAACTACCAATGCTGTTACCTTGTCATTAGCAAGCCACCAAAATTTTCAGGCATGATTTGCCCTTAGTGAAGCCACGCTGGCTGTCACCAATCACCTTATTTTCAATGTGCCCTAGCATAGTTTCCAGGATGATGCACTCCATGATCTTGCCAAGCAATCCTTGCTGTGTTAGTCTGCAAGGAGCCTTGATCCTAACTATTGGCTATCAGTTGTGTGCTTTAACTGCTTTCAGTCCAACACAGAACAATGATGATATTGTGGACCCTGCTCTGAAAGGCTTTCAGGATTGTTAAAGACTTTCCAAAAAAATCCAATTAATATGAAAAGACTGATTATTTCTTCCAGTGTTTTGCAGTATCTGTCCTCAAGAAAAATTGGTCTGTATATCTCAGAGTAGAGCTTCCATACTCTGAGAAGTATGAGACTTATCTAAGATGAGCTGAACATATGTGTATACTTTTTAAAGTCACAGTTTTAGGGGTCATGTGTTCAATGCCCTTAAGAGGTTAGGTGGCATGTTTTAGACTATTTTAAGCCTTACAAATCTTTTTCTTGTTGCACTGCAGGTCAAAAGTGCAGATCCTGACAGGTCGCTGTTTCCCACCTGGTGGTAAACTGTACTATGTGCTCTGTATGAGCTGCCACTGAAAAAGACTAAAGCCTAGAACCTGCTTAGGGGGGTAATACAGGCTCTATCTTGACAAAATCTTACTGCTAAAAGCTTAATTTGAAAATTTTCTTCACTGTTATTTTTCTCGTCGTAAAAAATATTCACTTTTGGGAAGGTGAGAAGAGCACAAACAGCATTCTTTCTTTCCTTTGATTCTATAAACATATTTGTATAGATTCTAGTTTAGAACAACAAGTTCACTTTCTGCTTTTATAAATCAGAGTCCAAGAAGAATTTGCTATTATAACCCAACAGGAGAAAAATCAATGAATGTTGAAATGGCCTCTCTGAGTGCCTGCTAGACAATGGTTATGAAAAATGCTGACACCAACAATATGGAGGGAGTCCAGGCTTATCTGTGACCAGAAAAAGAATGCATTACTTTTCCTTTTACTTTGCATTCTGTTTCAGAAAATTGGTATCCTACATGCTACAGCACTTGCTCAACTCTCCAGGTTGATTACTTGGTAACAAAAATCAGAAAAGAAAGATTTATCAGCATAATTAATTATTCTTGCCTTGCATACAGTACACTGATGCCATCTACAGACATGTGTAAAAGCATTTCTAAATGAATCCAATTCAATCTATGAAGCTTCTCTCCTGGATATTAATTAATATGTTTATTTCACTGACTATGACTGGAATACTAACAGCTTAGCCGCTGAAGATCAGATCCCACTTGAATGAAATCAAATAAAAGGCTCTAACCAGTTTGGTGTGAATCCTGTGAATCAAGCCCTGCAATAGTTTTTCGGTCTTATAATACCACCCCCACTCCGCACCAGTACCCTCTGCAATTCTTCTAATCTTGCTGCACATGATAAACTGTTCCTTCTTGTACAGATGATTAATTTCTGTTTAATTCGGACAGATTGACCAAACCCTTCTTTGAGGTAAACTGTTCTGCTACATTCTATATATAATTTAAGCACACTGTCTATTACTTGAGGTTATCCCAACAAAACAGTTTTATCTGACAAAATGTCAAGAAAAGACTAGTGCTGTAATGCATACCCTCAGGCACAGCCCTGTATTGCTTTTAAATTCACAGATCATCCGAACCTTTGAAAGGTTCCTCTTCCACTCACTTATCTCTATTTTAAGATTAAACAAATGCAGTCTGAGCTGGTTTAGATTTTGTTTTATGGCTTTTTTTCCTTGCTTTTAGCCTTCATTATGCCCCTTAAGCAATTCTGTTATCTCACCTGTCACTAACATTTTGTTTAAGATACACTTTGCACTGCAAAAACTGTGACTGTGTGTTCCTGGAAATATCGTCTTGAATCCAGACATAGTCACTAGTTCACTCTCAACAGATAGATACTCTTTATTTGCATTTTTAGTGAAATTGGCATTGGAAATGTACTGTGTCCTGTACAACATCTGATGAGAGAGGGAGGTTCTAGATATCAAACTGGACTGAATGACTATAACTGCAATGATCTCCTTGATCTGGGGTCATACTTTCTTAAATAAAATTAGGAAATAAATTTAACACTCTCTATTACTAATTGTGACATGAGCTGCTTTAGAAAGTCAAACCTTTCAAAGTCATTATATTCACAACCTGTTTTTCAGTATAGATAGGAAAACGAGACCAGAACAGCAGCACTGAGAACAGGTAGCGCAGGTATACTGAGGGCAAGCTGTGCCTGATCCTCCTGGTAGTCATCTGTTATCACGGCTCTGTGGATGACAGGAGAACATTGAATATTTTCTAACTTGAGTTAGGAAGAGTTTGAAATGGCCTCTCATAGTATCCTTATAGCCAAGGTGGTTAGATATGGTTTGAGTAAATGGACTGTAAAAGAGGTGTAAATTTGGCTGGATCACTAGGCTTAATGAGTTGTTGTTACAAGATGTGTAGATGTAGCACTGAGCGACATGGTTTAGGGACCCTGGCAGTGCAAGGTGAACGGTTGGACTCAATCTTAAATCAAATCATTCTATAAATCTGTGAACTAATCTAAATTCTTGACTAGTTTGTCTGTCGCGGTTTGAGAAGGGGGG
>NW_010422705.1:28138-72601 GCF_000710305.1 Buceros rhinoceros silvestris | reverse complement strand
CCCCCAGGTGATCACTCAACCTCTTACTCTCCTAGTCAAAGAGACTGTGAGTTTAACAAAATTAATGCTAATAGCAAAAGGTCTTTGTAATTTAAGGACATTCCTCTTTTAAGAAATAGAAAATACTAAACTTTGCTTCACGACTTCTGATTCTGTGTAGCTAGAGGTTTCTACAATCAATGAACTCCGACTCGTTACAGATGGACCAAGGAAAGGAATGAGCACAACAGTAAGACAGCAAACCTAACAGTCAGCCTAGCAAATTATACTTTTAAAACTTGCGGAGAAAGAGTGGGCTCAGCTGACAAAAGCAGGGCCAGATTTCACAGGACTTAAGCCTCTGAAGTAACCAAAGCAGAGTTCAGGACAAGAGGAACAGGAGGCAGATGCCTCAAGTCAGCCTTGGTGTCTGTTATGAGCAGACTTAGGATGAATCAAGCCACACAAAGTACAAAGCATGTCAGAATAGACAAAATCATTTATAATAGCAATTGATTGCAAAAAAAAAAAGCAGATTTGTATGGAAAATATTTTCTGGCATTGTGTAAGCTTTTGTGTTAAAGTATATAACAAAAATAGTGACCTACAAAATGTGTAACATAAAAAAGCAAATTAAATAGGGGAAAACAGCTTTAATTGTAAATCATACCTAGCACACACGCTTAAACAGCATCACCTTGATCTGCTCTTTCAGATAACGTTTTCATTGGGACAGGCACAAACTTGATATATGCCTTCCAGTTCAAGTAAATAGGGAGAGACTGCCAAATTTGCCTGTATAAATCACAGCAGTCACAGCTTTATCATATTGCAGAATGCAAAAAAAAAGATCACTTTGATAGTACAGCATAAAGGGAAAAAAGGTCAGTTCTCGAATGCTTTTAAAATGTCACAAAATCTGTAGCGATTCACTGAAAATACTAACCAGTTACACCCAGATATGAAAAGACTTACACACAAAACCTCACCAACTCACAGGATCAGCCGACCAAATCCAACCAGGGAGCAGCAGTGCATGCAGTAGCTGGTATGACTACAGGTTTTGCAATGCTGATTTAGCTCCCAGTTTTCTTTTTGATTACAGAAACCAGGTTTTAAAGTAAACAGAATGTGGAGAGGCACTGCTAAAAGCTGTTGACACAGTACAAATGAGATCACAAATTAGAAGGGATGTGCCCGTTAATGAACACAGAGTTGTTGATCAGTGTAAAACTGTAAACTCTTAAATATTCCTCCCAACATTTTTCTTAATTTTCTTCAAGGATCTCAACTGCTGGGTCTTTCACACATTAATTGGACTTAAGGTGCCCTTCATGTGCATTTTAGGATTTCTCCTCAGAGACTCAAATATATTGCTATGAGATTATGTCCCTTCATACTTGCCAGGTAACTGGAAGTGAAACGCACACTTTAATAAATTTATAAATTAAAAACATTAACGTGGTTGCCGAACACTTCTGAGATTGTTTAATGTATCAGCACAAGTGTGAGAACATGCAGTGTCATTAGTTTTGACACACGGCTCTTCACAATCACTCCTACACCGATACCGAGTCATACTACCAATACACTTAGCTATTCACGCATGTCCTCATATCTTCCATAGTTATGGATAATTCAGGAATAAGAGGTTTCTCCCATTCCACAGAGGTTCTCTGGGCAAACATGCATATATAAAAAACCATATCTATGAATTGCATCTACCAAAGACACTTAAATATCATGGAGAGTCAACATTTACATTTGCAGATGTAGAACAATGAGGAAGAATCCGCTGTTTCTGGCAGCCAGACCGAGAGTTTCTGGATTGTTAATTTAAGTCCCAAATTAGAACAAAGTGAAAATGCTCTGTGTAAAATGTGAAGAATAAGGACTGTTTCATTGTCACATTTTCAAAGAAATGCTTTTTTATATAGTGAGTTGCTATACATTATAAATTACTTCATTGCCATTCTAGGTCTCTTCTGCCCATCTAAACTGTACCTTTCTGCAATGCAGTAGCGGTTACTTCTCTGTGAGAGCACGGTCAGATTTCTGTGTCTTCCTCTATAGCATTTGTGTGATGACTCAGGAGTGGAGGACTTATTTATCTGATGTACCTATACCGTTTTCATAAGAAAAGATATTTTGCCTTGACAATGCAATAGTACAGGGGAATCAGAATGATGCAACGTCTCTGAAATAATAGAATAGGCAAAGGTCAAGGATTCTTACTGAATTTGAAAGATTACAGCAATAAAGGTTTTAGAAAGCACTCGAAGTTGTGGGGAAAGGATATCACTCTCTCCTAAATTTTGTAACTATAAAAGCTAAACTACTCCACCAGTAAACTGCAGCTTTTCCAAGAGAAAAATAAATCTAAGAATCCATTGGGGAAAAAAAAAGAAAAGGTAGGAAAGTGGGGTGATATCATTATTGGTCCCTTCATCCTTCCTGACAGGAGAGAAATATGAAGATGATCCAGAAAATATAAAAATCAAGCCCTGCATCCTGAGATTTATTTATTAATGATTGGCTGCTGTTCATAGCAAATATTTTTATGATCATGTCCATCTTATATTTGTCTTACAACCAATTTATCATTACCTTTCCCTTACTCCCCCACTCCGTCTCAAGAGATTCATGAGTTTCAAGACCAGTTGCATTTGACTCCCCAACAACCTATTCTTGTTGTCATGCCTACAAGACTCTGCCTGAACAGGCAGTACTGAACAAGACCAGTTTTCTTCATCATTCTTAAAAAGAACAACGAGCTGATAGAGAATTTTGCCAAAGTAAGCACATCCAGACTTTATACAATAAATCTCCAGTGTATTTTTTCAGCAAGAACAAACCTCACTTTAGAGAGATGAGGAGTCAAAGCCAAACAAAAATGCTTTAACAAAATTATAAAATAGGATTAACAAGAGAGGAATTTGGAAATGAAACAAAAGAAGCTGCAGGAAAGAAACCTCAGCATTACTTGTAGTCTAACAGGAAGGGTTTAGTTTTCAAAGGCAAAAGGTAACGTAGTTACAGGTCTAGCTACACACAAACTGCTTTGCCTTCTGCCTCCGCTTTCCACCCAGGAGATGAATTACTGCTCTTGGAGCTGCCGCATTTGCTCTACTGAGAGTGTTCATGTTAGGCAAGAACACTGTTTCAACCTTATTTATAAAGCAAAAATAACGTTAATACCTTTACCTCTTAAGACACTTCAGGAGTTAAAAGAATGAATCCATAAAATCTTTGCTGACGTTAAACTTGTATTGCAACCTAACGCTTCGGTTCCCACACCGAGCGTAAAAGCCTCCCCATACCATGATCTTCAGGTTAGGATGGGAGGGTTTCTGCTCACCATCCACAGCTCCAGTCACCATGTGGTTTCATTCCAACAAAATACACTTTAATTGTGATTCCGTTAAATTAGAAATAGAAGGGTTTGCCCGATACAATGCTTTGATGTCTACAGTTCCAGTGCTAATAAAGGTATTAGCACCACAGGTGTACATTATATTTTGTTCATTAATTAGAGCACGAATTAAAAATTTTCCAGGCTATACCCATTCTCAGTCATTTAGATAACTTATTCAGGAAGGGAAGAGAGAAATGGACAAGAGAAAACGAGTTAAAAGTTAAGGAGAGAAAAGGAGGAGCAGCATTGCACTGTGGGATAACTCCCGGATCTAGTTGGTCTCCCTCCCAGCAGACTACTCAAAGCTTTTTTTTCTTATTTGTGCCATTGTAAACTGAAGAAGGATCAGAGAAGTTATGCTTAAGATCTTGTCATGGGCAAAAAGAAAATGTGCCTTATCATCCAGCCAATTATTTGCTAGTACTATAATTGGAATATTAACAGTCTAATGAAAGAATCATTGTTAGTCCGGATTTAATCATTAAAAGAAAGAGAATACCATTACAGAAACATAGTCTCAATGGTAATACAGTTACAACTGTCACGCATGCAGTATTAATATCTAGCCTTCTTCCAGGGTTAATCTTGCCCTTCCACCCCCTTCTGCACCCCAAGGTTGAAGGCACCAGCCTTCTTCAAGCGAGATCATCAGTGTCCCAGTTTCCTCACTGAAAGAAGTGTAATGTTGAAGGGGTTTCTTCTTTCTGGATTCACACGGAGCTATTTTTTATGCTTTCTAACACTCTTAAACCTTGCTTTTTTCATTGGTCTGCAACTGCAGGGACAATACTGTATTCCCGGGAGAAAACTTCTAGAGACTAACATGACTTGCTAACACGAACAAATAAATGATAAAGACTGTGAGAGAAAATAAGAAAATCACGGTGGTAAAGCATGACAGCATCTAAATGAGCTTTGACTGCTTTTAATCTTAACGATTAAAAGTAAACAAGTGTTTGGCTACTCAAACCATTTCTCAGACGTATCATTATGCTGGTATTTGTTTTTCTAAAACAGAGAAGAAAATACAATTATGCATTTTCGTAGCAGTGGTAAGGGTTCAGAAAACTTTTTACGTTCTGCTGCTGTGTTAAATCAAGTGCTGAGGCCTCAAAATTTTCTTTTCAGTACCTGTTGCCCCTAATTCTAGCACCACTTATGCCATTTAAGGCCTCTTATCCCACCAGCAGTCCTAAGAGGACTTGAGAGGAGGAAGCCCACAGCTTTGATATTATTCCAGCTTATTAGGACACATTAGGTCCTCCTCCACTTCTCTCCTCCTTTCCCAGTCTCAAAAAAAAACCAAAACAAAAACCCCACACAACAAAAAAAAAACAAAGATGCAAAGGCCGTCACTCACCACCTTCCACAAGCAGGCTGATGCCCAGCCAGTCTCCAAGCAATGGCTGCCTAGGGTGCTTGACCCTCCTTAATCAGGGAAGAACAAAGGCTGCAGGCACCCTTTGATCAAGTGGCAGGGACAACCACTACCTCTTTTCAGTCCTAAGACTAAACACGTTTCCCAAAGGCGCGGAGTTTTACTGCTCACCACAGCGGCCCCAAGCTATTTCCACCTTCCACACATCTCGGAGCCCTGCAGCCCAGGCAGGGTGACCTGCCTTCCTGTTTTACTGACACACAGGCAATCCTTGCACAGGCTAGCACACCGCCAGGGCTGATCCGACAGCATCCAGCCTGGGATGCTGGCCACCAGACAGGGGTTAGCGAGGCATGTTCACCATGACCAGCATTGCGCAACCGAAGGACAACATATGTGAGGGCTGTGCCACACTTCCTTAGGTGGGCATTAGCAATGCGGAGGAGAAATGCAAACAGCTAGGCTGCTCAGTTGCACAATGGCCTTGCTAAGAGTTTCTGTGTTCAGACTTTGGGCTATTTTTCAGCACTTCAGTGTGTTCAGGACAGTGGGTTGTTCATTGGTTGCTGGCAGAAGCCAGGCAGGCAATGCGCAGGCTCATGCTACCTTTTTTAGCATTTCCACTTACACTTTGATGATAATTGTTCGTGGTAGCATGTGACAAACGTTGACAGAAGAGAAATGGTCCAAAAAGTTGAGGTATGAATGAGTTGGCAATACAAAACAAGGACAGCAGGGAAAACACTAAGAGCCATTACAGCCTGGTAAACTGAGAAAGCCTTCAGAAACCCACAGTTTTGACAGTAAAATTTTCAGAAGCTGTTGACTGCACTGGCAGACAAAACACATTAACTTTCCATGGACATGTTCAAAAATGAGACAAAGCTCACTAAACTTGAAAGTGCTTTTGAAATTTTTCCCCACTGTAACTTGTGGCCCTCCAAGTCAGATGTTGATGCAGACCAGGCCGATTATGGTCATTCAAGTGGTTTCACTGGGTGGACTATTTATTGTCACAGCATGAAGCCAGGCAGGCTGGCATGGCAAGCACAGTGCAGGAAACCAATTAGTGTCTGTAGAAAACAAGTCCTTGCCTGCATCCCCATCACCATTATCTCTTAACGGCATCTTGATTGCCAAGGCATAAGTACCACTTATCACTCACAGAAATCTTACATTTTGAAGTGGCTCCTCAGGTTTCTCTGCCATATCTTGTATTAGTTGTAATGCATCTCCATGACAGAAAGAAACAGCTTTAAAATAATGTCCAGCAGTCAAAATTTTATTGCATAGCCTCTGTGGTTATAAACTACGTTACATGTAGGCCAACAGTACTTCAGCTGCGTTACGCTGAGAAAAAAAAAAGGTAGCAGCAGCTTGAGTGGCATTAAAATGAAGGGAAAGTGCAAATAAAATTCAGATTTATTTCAGTTTCATTTCTACTTAACTGCAGTTATGAATAACATCTAAATGCACATTCACTGCAGTTTCTAGATGCAGTATAGTAGTCTTTATGCAGTCAAAATGAGTTTATGTACAAGAGAATTGCCACAAGCCAATTCAAAACTGCTTTTCAAAACCCCTTTTCCAAACTAAGTTGTATAGTAATAATTCTATTTGTGTGGTGTCAGCTGGCCTGGAACTACAAATTTAAAATTACCATGAAGAAATCTAGGATTGAAAAAAAAAATAGGTATTTGCAAATCTATATGAAATAGCTAAACATACCACATTCATTATAAAGTGGAAAGTCACAACAGTGCTTGGCTTGGAGACACATTTGCAGCGTAAGCATACATCTGCACGCTTAATCCTGATGCATTTCCCAATTATCACACCTGAAGATTTTTAATGCCCCCCAGCTCAAATTATTAATCATAATTTGCATGTAATACTCTTCAGTTTTATATGTACTTACAAAGACATCAAGCTATAAAGATATTAAAGGACTTCTTCGATACTTTCTTTCGATACGGTTAAAATAGCTTCCTCTCCGACAGTTACGATATATCAGGGGAGGCCCCACTGGTCTCCACAGCGTTCCACAAAGACACTGTCTTTTGGATTGCCCATGGGTCTATGCATGGTAGCTCCAGAGATTAGGCAGTAATCCAAAAGCCCTACTTGCCATCCATGGGAGGAAATGCAATTTCTAGAATCAATGCGTAGTGCAGTTTCACCAGCCCCCCAAGCCAATAGCCTAGAATTTTAAGCTCCCTTGATCAGCACATTCTCCCACAGTGAGAATGCTTCAGATGCAACCAGTCCTTGTCACAGGCAAGAGTCACACACGGGAAGTCAAGTTTTTGTACCTCAGTTGTAATTGGGGACCTCAAGTGAGGTTGTACAGAGCACAGTACAGCGTTATTTCAGATAGTCGCTGAGATGTATCCTATGATCTGAACAGTTTACAATACAGCTAACAGAAAAAGTAAGAAAAGAGCAGGGGAAAAAAAAAACCTTGGTAACAATGTGCCAGGAGGAAGCGGAGATCGGATTCACTTGTATAGAACTTATGAACAGGAGCATGACACTTGCTACTCAGGTCACTAAACACAAAAGCCTTCAAAATCTGTGCTCACAATTCCAGTCCAAAAAGAGCCGCTTTTTTTTTTTAATGGGGGGGATGCAAGAACTTTTTAACATTCCTACTGTTGCAACAAACTAAAAACTGTGCAAAGAATCTCAACTCAGAAAATGATCAATGACTCCCAATCATTATCTGAGCAGAATATTAAAATAAGACATGCATAATAAAGTAATTTTGATTCATTTTTGAGAAGTGATGGCATTTAGCGAGATTCAGTAAATTGTCCCTTTCAGCACTAATAACATGTTCATAGCTTTCCCCACCAGACGTTCCATAATGGCAATATAATAGGATTGCAATGACAATTAAATGATTGCATATTTTAGGGCAATGGAGGGTATCCACTAGGGCATGAACCATTAGCAAAATCGTAACGTCATCGCAGGAATTTTCATGCTTTGGCAGAGCAACTGATAAAGCAAGCACTGAAAGAGAGCAGGTATTCAGTTCTTGTGCCATCTGCTTGACTTCAGCAAAAAAAATGGAAACTGATAGTGAATATTAAAACATCCAACAAAAACTGAAGTTTGCTTTGAGCCCTTAGTCCCCTCCCACCCATCAGAAGGGTTCACCTAAGACCACGTGTAACCTTTGCAGGCAACAGTTCAGAAAAGACAGCAGGGAGGTCCCTCCTCTTCCTTTCCCCAAATCCTAAGCTGTGAACGCTCTCACAAGCTGCCCTTCACGCTCTGCTCTAAACAAACAACTGCTCTGCCGCAGCACTGCAGATGGATGCGTAGTGACACCAGGCTGTAGAGCTGTGTGTCTCCGCCGTACTTTGCTAGAAGGAGACTTTCATTTGAAATTGAGTGTTGGTGTAAAACGCCTCAGTTGACAGCCTGGGAAATAAAGCTCTTCATTGGCAGGCCGTGTACAGAACTATGCGAGCGTCTTCACACTGCTCCGCTCCCAGGGCTCTGCAGCAACCATTTGAGATGTAAACTTGTTTTCTCCTGATGTCAGCGACCTGCTCGAGTGTTTTGGTGAGCTTGTAATCAGTGTGGAGCCCAATCTGACACCAAAGGAACGGGCAGTTACGTTGTTTTTCAACAGTTAGAACCACCCTTGGGTAGTGGCTGGAGCACAGAACCAGTGTCTTACTGCACCTCTTTTGCTGGCAGAACTTCATTCCCTGACATAATCAGCCAACGAGACCTTTCCCAAACAAGACATCTATTTATGGAAGTGAGAAAATATGACTGTAAATGAAAGAATAAAAGGGGGGAAATCCCCAAACTTATTTATTGATTTTCTACCCAAATTAATGCATTTCGACTACCATCACTTAACAGAAATGACAAAACTAACTGCACCAAGTGTAGGAGATTCCTTCCCAAAGAGAGTTCAGACTCAGCATAGATCTGGTCACTGGAATTTACATTTTAAATTCTTACCTCAGCTATCACAACAAGCGGTTCAATGTAAAATGCGTGGATAAGTTTAGATGCAGTCGAAACAAGAGTTAGCTCATAGATATAAGTTTATTTCCCTAATGCAGAACTGCAAGACTGTGGGAAACACTAACAGAAGAGAATGCTGGATTTCATCACGCTGAACATCCTTTCAAGAAAGCATACATATTTTTCATGTTTTACTTAAGAAAAAAAAGCATTAAAAAAGTGAATCAGCAATCACAGAAAAAGAACATGGGGGAAAACGCGTGGGAGAAAGTCCTTCTGCTTTCTTCCTCTTTGATTATAGCCGGAGGACAGAAACCAAAAGACGTTTGTTATACTGCATAATCCCATTTGCAATGATCACTCACTGACGTGGCAGATAGAAAGGTGTATTAGAATGCCTTTAAGTATTTGTTATCCCTTTATTTTGTCTGTACAATGAGTGGCTGGTATCTGCTGACAGAGAATTCCGTAACAAGTCCCAAAGCGTTTGTGCACAGACATAGATATACACCCAGTACATCATGTGGTCATGCCGTCACTTCACATCCCTAGAAAACAATTGTAGTAGAATTAAGAGTACTTGGTACTAAAGCTCTATAAACCCTTAGAACGTAGGCAGGAAAATAATAATTATAAAAGGTCTTTCAAAGCCAGTGAAATGGAAATGAAATTAAAATCAGCGCTAAACTCTCAAAAGTTACCAAAGAAAGTTTTTTAAAGACATTTAACACGTATCAAAATATCAGATGGAAATTCACTAGGGTGGAAGCTCATCAGGGCCATTGTATCCGCTTACTCTTTATGCAGCACTGTGCCACCCTAGGCCTGCAGGCACTCCATCTTCTATCAAATTAGGGCAATAATTGTTCACTACCTTGAACCAGAGAAGGGTTTGACCTAGAATCCACCTAGGTCTCTTTCCAATTAATGTAACGACTTCACAAGCCACAACCAAACACTGCAGTCCTGGTCATTGTATCAATCAGTGCCTTTCCTCCTTCATTAGCAGAAAATATGAATTACACTATTTCACTCGAAGATACTGACACTGAAGAAAAGCAAGTCAAGAGTGATCTTCAGTTTGTCAGAAAGGAGCTAAACAAATTAATTCATGCCATAATAGACATCCTGCTTATGGATGACTAGAACTTATCTTTCAGAGCGACAGTTGAGGCTGAATTCTACTCATTATGTGAAGTCACGCTACCATTTCAGAATTTTAATTCGTCTTTCACCTGTCTCTTCCTAACATGCAAAACCTAACTATTTGAGTTGCCTTTTGGGGATTGAAACCTTAAGTAGTTTTCAGTCTTTTTCCTTGTTCCCCAGTAGCTAAAGTATTAAAAAAATACTTTGGAACTAACTACCTCTAGAACAATAATGCTGAAACCACGACCATCTGCTGGTAACGCAGCCTGGAATGCATTATTTATTTATTACTCGTTAAAATAGCAAAGTGACAGGAGAGGAGGGTTGAAAGAGGCTCTCCCAGGCCTGGTAGGCATTAAATACCAGATCAGGTGTCTTGGCATATGGGCCTCCCTGAGAGACATCAACACGTGATTCTACCTAGCGAGAAACAAAGCTTCCTAGGCACGCAAAGACATCTATCACATTCTTCTAAAGAGCAACCGAAAGATTAGCGGAGACCAGCAGTTTGAGAACAACACGAGTCCTTTACAGCTTCCTAACAAAATATCAGGGGTTGAAATAAGTCTTAAAGAGGAACAAGTGACCTCTAATGCACACCCCATTTTGATAAGAATTTACTTGGAGTAGATAGAATAATTTTGTAATTTTCCTTCCACACAGCTTATGTTGCAAATGTAATATATTTTAGACTAAGAATCGAGGTTCAATAAATGAGTCTTTAAAGGACAGAGCTCACTGAAGAAAAAGAGCAACCCATTAAAAAAAAGCGACAACAAAACAGGATAAATGCATCCAATTATCAAGACAAATATTGTTTCAAAACAACTAAAAAACCCTGCATGCAAATCCTTTATCTCTAGGAGAACAAAACTAAATATTTACTGTGTGCCAAATAAAATTAAGAGGTATTTGGCACTGAAGGGAGAAAAGCACTTTGAAACATCACGTCGCATAGCTGCAAACAGAAGAGGGTTTCTGCAATTGGAAAATGTCTTAAAAACAACATTTCACTTTTAACATTACTAATTAAAAACTTCAAAAACCAAAATTAAAACTCAAAGGGGAAAAAAAGTGTTAACAACGAAAAAGCTGATTAGTTATCCCAATTATTCCTAATTACGGCAAATAGTAAGAAGTCACATTCTCTTTCCCACAGTGGTGCTTCACTAGTCATCTGAAAGCAGTCTTGCACGTGAGCTCCACAGTGCCTCCGCTTGGCTACTGGAAGTACAACGAAGCTGCTGTTTCCAACCGTTTAGCTGTTTCTAGCACAGAAAACCAGAATTTAACCTTAAAAAAAAAAAAAAAGGACCTCATTGTCCGATGATTTCCAACACAAAGACCACAGTGCAGCAACATCATCACTACACAACTATATACAAACACAAAACAAATATTAAAAAAAAAATCCAGACAACCTACCATGGCTGCTGCATGTTCTCTTCGCAGTGGCCAGCAGAGGACTGGAGCTGGTGGCTTATCACCTGCCGCTGATTGCCTGAACGATGGGATCGCACACACCTGCGTCTCAGTTCAGCCGGTTTGCTGCAGTGAGGCTGCCTCCCTCCTTTTTAGGTATAACCCGGGCAGAATTGATTTCCCACCTTCCCTCCATTTCATTACAAAAGATAAAACAGATGTAAAAACAATCAATCAAAATCACCAGAGCACTGACCTAATTTCTTCCTCTGAAAGGAGGATTTCCACTCTACGTGATGGGTGCAACAAATCCAGCATACTGAAGACACAGTTTGCCCCAAAACTGATAATGATCGTAGCCCAAGTCAAGCCAGGAAGAAGCAGAGGAACTCTTATGAATTTCGTTAGGACTTGTCCAATACACACCTGACTCAAATTTGGCCCAAACAATTGTGGAACAAAGAAAACAACACCTGGGCTATAATTTCTACAGCTGAAGGGGTAGAAAGTAATTTTTGTAAACCTTTCCTTGCCCCTTAACCTTTGCTCATGGCAGTATGTTCTTTTAGTTACATAAAAAGCACACTTTAATTATTTATATATGTTATATAAGCAGAGAACTTGGTTAATACATGTACTGTGCATGTGCAAATTATTTTGGCACCGCTTCTATTGCCCTGCTGTACAAGTTTAGAAGCGCTTTGGTGACAGCCCTCTCTGCAATTAGTTCTTAGGTCTCCTCCGTTATTTCCTCATCATCTAATTCTGTAATTCGTTGTCTTAACAACTTCATATTTGAAAGTAGGACATTTCTTCTTAGGCCACATTATGTAGCAAGCCCTGAAGACCTGGCACACATTTCAGGGCATTAGCAGAAAGGCTGCTGTAAATGTAGAGCTGATGCATTTTTAAGGCCTCCGATAGGAATTTCAGCACTGCCACGTTCTTTTACATGCTCTAATCCCACATACCTTGCTGTGTTAATACAGCTTCATGACCGAGGAAATACATGCCTTAAAAAAAGCCACATTATCTATAAAATCTGTGTAGCCCAATAAGGTACCAAAGTAATGAGTTGCATGCCTGGTCTGTCTCATTTTTCTATGGAGTTACAACAGGCTGGAGAAATGGGGTTTGAAGCCTTGCTGTTAGGAAACAAAGGGAAGCAGGTTTCTGCTTCTGGTCAGGGCAATATCTTGGATTTAGAGCCTGGCTCTCTCAGTTGTGGCATCTGGCCAAAGACCTGAAGATCCATGCTAGATTTCCACTGTGTAAACACAACCTCGATACAGAAGAGGCCGTGAAGCAAGTCAGTCCTTCATGGGCACATGGTGACACAGAGCATCATATTAAGCAGGTTTCTGAGTGCTGGATCCACCCACACACAGCAGTGGCTGTGTCTTGTCAGTATTACGGGATTCAGGATCACCTGTACCCAGAGACTGGGGAAAAAGCTCAAATTTGAAACAATTTCTTGTCAGGAAGCATGGAAAAAAAAAAACCCTGTGGTTTCCACCCACCCCCACCCCCGAAGTTTTTATTCAAATGGAAGGAGAAAACAAGGAGCAGCTTTTAGACACTGTTAATTTAACAGATATGCATTCACATGAATGTGGCTTGTTTGAACAGTTTGTAGGTGAGTACATGGAGTTTTGAAACAACTAAACTTAAAAAGTGCTCAATGTCACTTTAAATTTCTCCTGGAAGAGAAAAAATAAAGTTCCTGTGCCATAATTCCAAACCCAAATCACAACCTGTTGATATATTAGCCTTAATAGCTCACTAGCTAAATGAACAGTCATCCACTTTTCTGAGCAGGTATGTTAAATCAAACCATCTGTAACGAGACCGCCTTCCTGTTTGCAAACAGCATTGGCTGGCCAAGTCTAGAGCAGTTGGCTGATTGCAGATGTCTCAAGGATAAACGGGCTTTTTGAGAATCCAAAGCATTGGCAAACACCCTGGTAATCTAGTTTATAGCATCACAGACAACCTGCACGGATATTTTCTGCTGAAGGCAACTCACCCACCTGTGCTGCCCTCCTGAGGGGTCCAGCACTTGGTCCACCAGCTGGTTACACAGTACTCCTAAGGTTTGATTTTCATCAGCACCTTTGGATTTACATCTTACTTGGGCTTTCTTGTCTCTGCTCCCAAGGGCTATCTGTGACCTAAGCAGCTCAAACCCAGTAATCCCACCCTCTTAAACAAATCGATGTTGCCCTCATTAAAGCCTCTTACTTGTTACATTCACATTATTTAACAACCACCACCTAAACACAGTGAACTGCCACACTTGCCAAAGTCTCATCATTCTGAGCTTCTTTTAATATTCTGAAAATCACTTTCTTCAAGTGTTTTTCCCTTTGATCCATAACGTTGCTGTGGCTTTCCAGCTACCTTAGACTTTCAGTGGCTGTTACCCAAAATGATTTAGACCGGGCTGCTCCACACAATCTGAAACAAGGTCAACAAAACCTGTATTTTTAAACTGAGGGGCAGGCAGACAGCAAATCGTCAGCACTCTCTGTCTGGCCTGTCCCAGAAATAACTCAGGACCATGTAAGGTTGCTGGGGTTTGTTTTAAATATAGCTTGGTCCCCCTCAAGAGAATATTCTAAAAGAGCAAGGAAATAGCTGATATCAGGAACTCTCCTTAACATCCTGTGCTTGCTAAGCAGCTCAGTTAACCTAGATCTGGGTGTTTAATAATAGAGAAGACACAGGTGAAGTGTTATCCTAAGATAGCATGCTAGGTTGAACCCTGAATTTCTCCAAATAATGGCTGCTAACCACTCACGGAGAGTTTTGGCTGAATTTGTTCTGCCATATGCATAGATTTCGCAAATTTAAAAATGCAGCTGATCTTCACGGTCTAAAACATGCACATCATGTCAAGATGCTGTTTCCAACATGGTAAAAATTTATAAATTTCTCTGATTTTTAAGTTTTAGGAAATATTTACAGACTAATGGATTGTTGCTGCAGCAGTACCTGACTGTGAAGCATTTCCAGCTCTATAACGGGTCTGTGTGTATCAGCAAGGCTGAGCTGTAAGCAAAGGCGGAATTGCATAGCCATCCTGTACCCAGCGGGTGCCACGGACGACTGCGGGCCCACGGCTCTGACTGGAGGAAACCCAGGAAGGCTATCATGAGAGTAGCTATATGAAAATAGTTATAGTGGGTGAATATCTATAGTGGGAGGGGGAGTACCAAAGTTCACAGTAAAAGGAGCACGTCCAACTGCAGTATACACATTAATGTCATTCACTACGACTTCAGCATGATAGATTTATAGTCACAGCATAGCTGAAATGAGTATCTACGTTGGTTGTCTCTCTGCACCTCAGTTTGGCCTCTTCCTAAAATCACCTCTGCAACACGCAGGAAAATCAGCCTCAGTCTTAAAACCGCAATCCAAAAGAACAGAAAAAGGAATATATTCTTCTGGTATGCGTAGACGAAAGAGTTAATGCCAAGTCATTAGTTAAATCTCTCAGAGGTGCTGATACACGCATTAATTGTCACTGCTCAACACTTCTAAGATTTTCCCACACCCCCCCGTAAAACTGTTCCTGGAGATTTGAGTTTTTTTATTGCACCATGTGTTGTGCAGAAGGAACGCAGAAATCTTCAAAAAGCAGCTTCCAAAAAAAAAACCCATGGTGAATGCAGCACAGAAGGCTCCTCTGAAGACAAAGAACAAGACATCAGTGTCTCATCTGCTGTGAATTAGTTTGCTTTTTTTCCCTTCAAGAAGTCTCAGTATGAGAATCCGATCAACAGTTAATCGCTCTGAGCAGCCTCCGCTCTGCTGTCCTCTGTGGCAGTTCTCTGCTGCTGGGGTAATTTGTTGCTGAACAATTGAGGCAAACACTTGGCTAGGGATAGAAAGAAGTAAGATTAGTTTATAATTGGAATATTTTGTCTCATTTATTCTTGAAGATGTGCCATATTACACTCCATCAGCCAGGGGTTATTGTTTTATGAAATCAAGCTGCACCTGGCATTGCACTGCATAAAACCTACCGCGCTGCTGTTTGCGGTCGAGCTTTCTCTTTACCCAGACACTGGTGCCAGGGAATGCCTCAGCCTGGGGTGAAACCTTCACCCTCCTCAACTAATTATCCCAGATAATCGTACACTAAAAATGAATAAACAGTTTTTCAGGACAACTATACAATTTAGCCGTAACATCAAACACAGAAATGTCATGGATTAAAGTAATCCACATACTTTCTCCAGACATTTATTTTCTACTGCCAGCAAGTTTTCAAGATGATGTCTTTTACATCTTTAAGCAATTACTACTGCAAATGAAAAATAGGTATGACAAAAGAACAGAGTGTTCATCTAGCTTGACCTCTAGATGGTTTTTGGTTTGAGATAATTGCAGGTAAAAGTGTAAAAACAAGAGGGTATTTGAAATTCAGCTGCATTTCTGACATACTTGCACTGGTGTATCTTCCACCACACGTGACAGCATGTTGTTAGAAATTATATGTAAAGGAAGTTTTAGGGTAAGTCCTAACTTTATTTATTTAAAGGTGCCTGATAGAATAGAAACTTTCAGTCTTGTTATCTAATTTTACATTGTGCAGTTGTACTTGCTGCAAAATCCACCTTCGAAAGACGTTCTGCAATTAAAGGTGCCTGATAGAATAGAAACTTTCAGCCTTGTTATCTAATTTTACGTTGTGTAGTTGTACTTGCTGCAAAATCCAGCTTCGAAAGACATTCTGCAGAAAGGAATAAAAAGACTTTGAAACGTGCAGCAACATTTGTGGTAGCTAATTCTAACCCATCCTCTTGTACGTACACAAAGCCAACACGTATTTTGATGTTTTTAATTAAGCCAAGTTTTTACTGTGAGGTTTCCACTAACTTCACAGCTGTGAAGTCAAATATTTACACTGTTAGAATAGAGGATAAAAAAAGAATAAACATTCATAGATAAATTCCTATTTCTAAGATGCCAGGTGACAAGGGTAGAAGAAAGGATTTTACATTGGTCCTGTATAAAGCAATAATATCAAAAGCAGGATGAAATGAGGGGTTTGCTTGACTTGGCAGAGATTTGGCCAGGGCAAGGGGAGCGTGGTCAGCTCTTAAACCTAAAAAAAATATAAAAAAATGAGAAGAAAAGAAACTTAAATATGTATCTTATAACGAGACACAAACAAGATTATTTTAAACTCATGAAGTGCTGTGATTTTTCCCCTGCTATTAGTACGTTTCCATGTAATCACATAAGTCAAAGCACATTCTTGATGCATATGGTAATTCCCACCCATTCCCTAGGGCTTATTAACTATACTCAATTTAAATACGTTATTTTAAACATCTACAGACATCTGATACCTGAATATGAATATTAGATATAAAAGAGGAGTGCTTGAGTTTTCACTAACTGCGTTTCTGAAAGCATTTCAGACTGGGAGTAGTAGTGAGGAGCAGGTTACAGCCAAAAGAAGATGATAACTGTACTGCAGAATCAAACAGAAGGCTGCAAAGATGCAAAAAACCTCATAGCTGTGCTGTAAGTATATACATATGTATATAGAAATACAGAATCCAGGAAAAGAAAGATAAACTAATGTTATACTTCCATTGTAAAACAAATGCTGTCACCTCCAAGCCAGCCCTTTCCTTCCCCTGTACAGCAGAGAACCACAGAAGAGGTCCTGAATGCTACTGGGAAGTGCTCCTGCTCTTGAAGTGCTGGATCCAAGTATTCCTCTCTTAGCTGCTGAATTTGACATTGGTGGTGGTCAAGCCTGAGGTTTGTCCGAGCACAATTCATTCGCATCGATTCATCTTTGCAAAATTGATTGCAGTGTCTGGAACGTAATGAGCATTATGAGTTGGATCTGTTGCTACTCAGCAAACTCCTAACTACATTATTTTCATTGCTATGTAGAATTTCTTGTGTGTGCTCCTCTGAAACTTGGTTTACCTAATCCCTCACCAAAGTTTTTAACATGGAAACACTTTGAATTACAAGTTCATTTGAAAATCATGAGCTATTAAAACTAGGTGAAAATCCAGAGTATACAGTCAAATGTCACCCAGCACTGTCAAAAATTACTCCATGCTCCCGACTGATCTCTTTGCTAGTGGATGCTCCTAGAGTGAACCATTTGTGACTGCAGCTCTTGTGCTCAAGCAGCTATCATGAAAATTTGAGGACTTTTATGTTTAATGGTGGGAGTCATTGTCTTGTAGAACAAGCGAACAGAACCCCCTTCCTGCTAGTAGTCTCACAGCCTTCTCTACAGCTTCTCAGTTGTTCAGGAGGACCTGCCAAACAGCAAAGCAAAGCTCTCCTTCACATCAAAGTACTGCCGCTCTGCCTCACTATCAAAAGCAGACATCTGCTGTGGCCAATTTTTCATCAGCTGGGTGGAGAGAGTAGTTTGGTTTTCTGGACCTTTCCATGGGCTCCTATCTGTCTGATACATAGATGCTTTAGTGCCGGTTCGAAGGCTTTCTCTGAAGTTGTCTGAGCACTACCTTTGAGGTTTGTCTTTTTTCATTTTGTTTTTTTAAATAAAGCCTCTTTCCTTCTAGCCACATTCAAAGGAAGAGGTTGTCTTGTTCAGATCAGACAAGCTAGTCATCATCATTGCAATGTATTCACCATCACTTTATTTGATTAGAAATCACATCTGGAATGATACTAGACAAAAAATGAAGCTGAAGGCCCTCCTCAAGCCACAAATGTACATTGCTGTACAAACATTTTGCCCCGTGAAGATGAAGAGGGAGCATTGCTTCCAAAGTATCACGTGATCTGTAGCACCTAGAGAAGCTGGCTTCCATGCTGTGTAGAGTCAGTAACCACACCTTCTCCCCCCAGGGACACCCATGTACTTCCCAGGGTACTGTAGGTATTGTGTTGGGACATGCACCTCATCGTCTCCCGCAGACGCCTCTTGGCAAGAAGGGAGAAAAAATTGACTGCATTCCCACCTACACGAGTTGAATTTTAAAGAAAATGTTTTAAAACTTTTTCACTCTCAAAAGCTTGAAAAAAAAAATTAAAAAAAAAAAGGTTAAAAGCCACTAGGTCAGTTTTGAAGTTACAGCACAGCAGATGGGAATGGTTTAGTTAATTTTTTATTTATTCTCTCAACTTTAACAAGTAAGCTTCTTTTCTTTCTTCCCCTCCTTGACATTATCCAAGCTGGTGTGCCTGGGAAGTTGAACCGCTTTAGTTCTGTTCAGAGTATACCCATGTGGGGGGTGGCAGTCTGCCATAGCACAGCATCGTAACGTAAGGTGACAGCTCCTTTGGAGAGACAACAACAGTGTCCCTTTGCTCATCCTTAGCAAGTTCCAGATCCCACACTGACATCTCCTCAACCCTTTCCACAGCCCTTGTTCCATGGGGGAGGAAGTAAATGCTTTCATCTTTTCTCTCCCCTAGCATTTTCCTTTGTTCGCCTAAAAAGAAGAGCCAGGTCATGAGTTTTCAGCAATATTTCGTTCAAAACTGTGTCAGAAGCCATTACCTGGGGGTGCTGATTACTGTTGCGGCATTCAAGTTGGCAACTGGTATTTCTTTGGAATGGCTACAGACAAAACAGTTGGAGTTGCAGCTAGGTTTTAAAACTGATTTCTCCAAAAATATTTTTCAGAATGAAAGAAATTGTTAGGGTCAACATATTGCACACGAGATATGAAAGAAAAGCCAGGTATTCCTATCCCGGGGGTACAGCCCAAAAGTCTGCCGCGTAGCTCTGGAAAAAAAAAATTCTCAGTGGCAGTTAAAGAGAAAAGAAACAGGAAAGTTATTGAAAGAAACATCAGAAATGAGAACTCAAAGATGAGGTTAAAGGCTGCAGCACATGTACTCATTCACTGGTAGTTAATAGCTCAGATCTCAAGAGGTTGCTGGGAACAATTGCTAGGTAGGTAACACTGCCACATTTTAAAGGCAATTTCAGAGCACAGGATAGAAAACGTAGAATGTACTCTAGATGTTCCTGCTCTGAGGGCTTCGCAAGTGTAAGTAAAACTGCCTGTAAAGCAAGTGGGAAGGTAGTGACCTTTCATAAAGCCATTTGAGATTTAGCAATAACACCTGATATTTAAAGAATGTGGAAATTTTCAAATTCTTGACTAGACAAGACACTGGCAAGGTGCAGAAGCGACTGCAGCATCCACCCCAAATCTACAGCATGAGCTGTTTGTTCTTCAGCAGTTTGCCTGGCTCACTTTTCTCACAGCTTCTGCAAACAGACAACAATAGTCGTTTGGTACAGTAATTTCAGCCATGGGGTAACACTTCAGAAGCATACTACTTTGCCAGAGATGAGGACTTGAATTTTAACAGGCAGTGTGATTTACAAGCAAGCTTCACTGTCTTTGCATCATGCTACACAGGATGCCTGCACTCCGTATGCTGGTAAACGTCATTCCAGGTGGCAGTTTCAGTTGTTTCCTTACTGCAAATTGAAGTGGTGCTTTTCCAGCAGTCTAACTGCTCTCGTTGTTCCAATTTGAAACTGAGTTTCAATACGTAATGCTAAAAAAATTAAAAGTAGCAATATGTGTATTTCCTGCCCCAGATATTATTCCTGTCATCTTAGAAAAAAAAAAAAAACACCACCAACAGCTCCTGAGGTAATAAAATATTTTCTATTCATCTCATACTGATCTTGCAAAAGTTTAGCTTGCTTGATTGAAAACAAGTTGTTAAAGTGTAGCCTCTCTTCCTTGTACTTACTGAGCCAGCTGGCTAGCATGTAAGTAGAGACATTAAAGGGACTATTAAATTATTTTCTTACGCAGTAGAGTTAGTGTATAACAGTTATTCCCTTCTCTGCCATAGATGGGTGCTTACTAGAATTTAGATCCAGAAGTTGGAAGGAGTCTGCCTTTCAGGGTTGTAGGTGTCCTTCACCTTGTAGAGTATAACGTGTCACACCATGAGCAAAGAAGAGCTATCATGCTGGTTCAGGCAAGGCTCATCAAGACTAGCCTGCCATCATCTCCAACTCTAGCCACAAGCAGAAAGCCAGGCAAAACCAGGAGCCACGTCAAGTTGCCACAGGCTTATCGAGTCCTTTCCCAGACTTGAGCTATATTCAGCACAGGAGAGAGTTCCTGAGGCCAGCTTGGTTTGTCTGGAAGCTCTTCAGTGGAGCTCACTTCCAGGTGTTTGCGTGAGAAAAGACGATTATAAAAGCTAAACACTCTTACTTCTACCTAAACCTGTTGTCACAAGAGGGATCCTCACAGAAACTGGGCATCTTTGGTGAAAACATTTTGATGTTGTAGTAGTCTTTGCTGTCACAGGCCACAAATTAATCCTAACTGTTGATGGATGTGGCTGCTCAAAAAGCAATAAGGCCAAGCCCCCGAATCAGAGATCTTTGCTGGGGCTGAATGTCCCCACCGGGGCTACTGAAGGTCTGCAGCCCTCACTTGCATCGTATTGCAGCTTCTTTGGCACCTTCTCCTGAGACATCAGCTCTACAACTTAACCTGCCAGCATTCTGTTCATCTTCATGCACAAACTGATTTGGCTTCCTTTCGTTTCTAACTAGAGCTGAGCATGCAAAGTACAGTCATTACTTCACTTGGACAATGACGTTAATACGTCCCTGTACGTAGTAGTCACTGTGCTGGCCTAAACCTGACCTTCAGTCACTGCATAAGTGCAGAAGTTGTGTGATGAAGTTCCCGGATCAGCAAGAACATCTCTGCATTCACATAGTCAGAGCTCAGGCAAACCCAGACCTTCCACATCATTTCCATCTGATCTGGGGGACAAGCACATCACCAGCATTGTAATTTTAAGCTATGTCAGAGAGAAACTCCTCTTTTGCTTAATGACCTGATCCTTATACCCATTTGGATTTGTTTTAAGGAATATATTTTCTCCTGTGGCTAAAAAGTCACATAAAAGCTCACTTTCTTGTTCTATTCCAGATTTCTGTTGGTCAGAAATGCAGCAGGCTGGTTCCCGGCTTCAATTATACCAGTGAATCTGTCCCTGTGAATGTGTCTTCTCCCAGAAGGGAAACTAGGGAAGAGAGAGAGTTTCAGTCCATCTGTTCTGTCCAAAATTAGGAATTACAGAGGTGTATGAGAGTAAAAAAAAAAAAACCCCAACACCCAACAAAACCTAAAACACGTAAAAATTCCATAGTCTCTACCCATGCTTGAATCTTATTTTGCCTGAAGTAGTTCTCCTATTCCTACTAAAACCACTTCAAATTCTCCAATGCCTTTTTACATCTTAAAATTTTAATTGGGAACAAGCTGCTATGGGAAGGCAATAGATGGCATTAGATGTTGGTAATAGAAATTCAAAATAAGATACGCATCAGACTCAGCTTGGAGTTGAAGTTCAGATGTGTAGACATTACAAAATTAATTCTTATTTATGAGAAAGAAGCTCGCATTGACTTCTGAGCTGCAAAGACTTGCAGGGAAGGACGGGATGAAGAGAGGGGCTGTGCTGTGCACACGACCGTGCTGTTTACAACATTCTGTTTCACATGTCACAGTTCAAATCCAGTTGTCTAAAGCTGCTGCAATTCAATAGAGTGAAACTATTCCAGCAGTTGTGGCTATTCTGCTTCATTATTCTTCTCCAGTAAAGCAGGTACGTTCAGGTTCAAAACGTCTGAACTGTGTCCTCAGTACTCTGAACTCAATTTCCTAGCAACTTTCACAGTGAAAATAGGACCAAAGAGTTTTGCACTTACTAAGGGAAAGCTATACCATGATTTCCCTCCCTTCTTTTGGAAGAGAAACCAGATTCACTATGAAGTGATGCTCAGTTTGAAGTAGCCGAGCTCTTCAGCTGAAATTCAGAGGGGTCGCCCCCCCTTCACTTCTAGTAGTCTCAGTAATTAGAAAAGAGCAGCTGAAGTTACCAGGAGTGTTCAATAAAGTGATTCTGGAGAGAGCTACAATACCGGTTCCCAGGGGTGCAATTACAGCCTTCTCATGAAGGGGCCTGTAGGAAAGGCAGGTATGCAAACATTACGCACAAGACTTTAATGATGTGTACAAGATCACACAGATATTTGCAAAACTCATCTTTGATTTTTGCAGCTTATGATAGTCCTCAGCTTATTTTCACAAAACAAGCAAACAAAAAACCTCTTGTCAAGTCTTCCTTCTCTATTCCCTCTCTTACCTTCCTTTTTTGCCTCCTATTGTGACCGCCATGCCTTTTAGAGTCCACTGTCACACAGATTTGTCATCCACAATGACCAGAGAGAATGTGCTGCAAGGCACGTGGTCCATACCATAAATAATGTGGGCAAGCATGAACTGTACCTAGTGAAAACATTAGATTTTTTACTGATCCCCCTCTCTTTCCAAAAAGAGGCTTCAATTAAATAAAGGGAACACCTACATACTGACTGGAGCTGCAGCTAAAGCGTGCACAACTTGAAAACTGCGCAAGGAACAGTTTTCTTTGACAAGCCTCATTGGGAAACACCACCAATGGCAGGAAGCAGCTTCAGCGGTCAGCACTTTTTGTTGAACTTCAGGAAACAATTAGGAAGGGCGCCTTAGAAACCATATCAGAACACAGGAAACTACAGTCTCTTTGTTTAAATGCCTGAGAGACACGATTAAAGATGTATGTTAATATACCAACCAGCAGTTAACGGCAGACAGTAGTCCCTGCCACAAGCCCTCGGCTAATGGTCAGTGTGGTTTTCTGACTACTGTATCTTCACGGGATCTGACAGTCCAGTCCCTAATGCATCCGTATAGTGCTCAGGGACAAATCAAATCCGCTTTTAATTTGAAGTATTGTACACATTATTTGAACAGCTTAATTAACTCACCCAGCTTTCAAGGAGTACTTGCAAACACTGTTACACAAATAGGAAGGCCCAGTTAACACAGAGAAAAAACACAATCATTGCATTTGAATGATCTTGGACGATCACGTCTTGTTAGCCTGCGTGGTTTGCTGTTACTTGGAGCCACGAGCCAGTCAGAAACAGAGGTTCAGTAGTTGAGTATTCTGTCGGTGCAGTGCTGGCTGCTTACGGGGGACACATGAAAAGAACTCTTCGAGCACAAAACTTCAAGGCGAGAGTCAGATTCCTTAGTCACTATTCCAACAATGTCAGCACAGCCAGTGCTCTTTAAAATGTTCTTCCTATTGCTTGACCCTGGGAGAAGGGCAAGGAGTTTATTTCTTGCTGTGATTGTGGCTCTGGTGTGTTCTCTGCCTTTTCCAGCTGATGGAAAAGTATGCGGTTACAACCGTACTGAATCAACCACAGCACACATTTCGTAGTTAGGTTGGAAAAGACCTTTAAGATCATAGAGTTCAACCATTAACCCAGCACTGCCAAGTCCATCACTCAGCCAGGTCTCTCAACACCACACCTATGCATCTTTTAAATACTTCCAGGGGTGGGGACTCTACCACTGCCCTGGGCAGCATGTGCCAGTGCTTCACAGCCCATTCTGTAAAGAATTTTTTTCCTAATACCTAGCCTAAACGACCCCTGACACAACTTTAGACCATTTCCTCTCATCCTATCACCTGTTACTCGGGGGAAGAGCCCAACCTCCACCTTATATAACTTCCAGAATTTCTCTGGCATCTTTTACTTTTCTTCTGTGCTGTATTTAATTTGTCAGCTTAGGTTCTGAATGCTGGCTGACACGGGCTTTAAGCAGCTTTAGGAGTATCAGTGGACTATTTTGTCAATATAAAAACCCACACTGGCCATATGGCTAACAGGTTTTGAAGAATCCTTTTAGTTCTGATGCCTTTAAATGAGCACACAAATCACTAACAGTAGTTCCACTTTTTAAAAGAGGTATCTGAGAAGATGGTCACAGGCAAACCAGCACACTTCCCACAGTCTCAAACTCCACATGAAAACCGATCTTTCAAAATGGAGATACTTAAAACCCCCATGTCTTTAATGCTGCATTAGCACTCAGATGCAGATTGCAGTTTACTCACGTTCAGCTATGACAGAGCTCCATTCCCTGTGCTATCTGGAGTATCTTCTTTCCTACCGGGTGTTGTAAGACATCTGTATACTTTGGCAGCTTTTTTAACAGACAAATATCATGAATAGAAGTGATTTCCCCCCAGTTCTGAATATTGCCGCTGTCCCTATCTTCTTTTTCTGCATAGTATGACACATATAACATGAGAACCCAAACCGCCTTTCACTGCACAAGAGCGTGACACCAGCACAATGACAGTTGAAAGCCGTAAGAAGTTACCATTAGGCTCTCAGAAATGCTGTCGTAATCAATCTTATCTTATGTATTCACCAGTTAGACATACACCACAAATCAACCACACGGAGCCACAGATAGAAATGACATGATTTAATCTTTGGTGCAATAAGGTAAAATGAATCAAACTCACACTGACAGGAACCTGCACCATAAGCAGTGCACTCAGCTAAAAAAGGTTTGTCATCAGTAAGGACAAATCACAACTGGAAAGGCAGCCAGGAGTGCTGCCATTTTATCACTGCAGATGTAGAATATGTTTGAGCCTTAGTCACTTATTCAACAGGAGCGGGTATACTTTACAAGTTTATTTGCCTTGAACCTAGATTATCAAATAGAGGCAAACCGGGCTGCGTTTCCGCTCTCCGCTGCATTATTGTAACAACACTTTACTTGAGATTGCAATAATGAGTAAATATTGAGTCATCTCTCGGCTTTCCTCATAACCTTGAAGTAATGGGAGTTGGACATGTTGGCAGTCCCACTTGACAACACAAAAGTCGTTTCCACTTGCAGTCTTAATTTCCTCCTAAGATGACTGAAAGAAGATCTGTGGGACAAGAACTAGCTCTAGATATGTCTTACTTTGCAGAAGGCATTTGCTCTAAATTTGCCTGTATTTGTACAGATGCATCAACCTGCTGTAATTTTTTTATTGTACCACCTTTACTTTTTCAAGAGCCCACTGCAACTGCTATTTTATGACATGGAGTGACCTTTCACTGGAAGTAATTTGCATTAGATGCTGATCTTGATACTGTGATTTGTCTCATCCCAAATATTCATTTCTGGAAAACAGGAAAAGCTGTGAGGCCTCCTGTGGAGTGAATTGTTTTTACCCTTCTTCTGAAAATGTTAAGTACAGAGTCATTATTAAGTACAGGCTATTATTGCAGGCTATTAGTCTAGAGTCACCAATTTCTCTCACTTTCATTAGACTTACCTGAAATACAAAATGAAGCCATGAGAAGTTGTGTGCCCTGTTTCTTCAAAAACCTTCTAGTGCAGTGCCCTAGTGTAACACCATACACGTGGTGTCAAGATGCCTTCCTGTTATTTATTTCACAGGATGCATTTACTCCCAATTAGTGTATTTTCTTGGTAATGACCATGGGAATTTATTTACGGTGCTACTCTTTCAAAGCAACAGTGTGCTCTCACCTTGTTAACACGTATGCATTGCACATGAAAAGTCTTAGCCAGGCAGGCACTCTCCGCTGTGTTGTGGAACTTCTACTTACATTTTTTGGTAAATACAGTCCATTTCTCCCAGAAATAAAAGAGAGGGGGAAAGAAGTGGCGGTGGGGGGGATGGAGAAAGATGCTTTCATAAACAATAGGGTCAAAGGAAAAAATCCATTTAAGTCCAAATAACAAGAGGAGGGAACAGTTATTGCTAATAATGCAGCGAAATACTGAGGAACGGAGAGAAGCAGTCCATCCTTAACCAGACGAGGAGGTTGGCTGGGCTGACAATTCCCAAGCATTAGGGGAAAAAAAAAAAAAAAAAAAAAAAAAAAAAAAAAAAAAAAAAAAAAAAAAAAAATCAAAGTAACTCTCTGGGTAGGGCTCTGCACTTTGAACCTCACTCCTTCAGCTTACTCTTTTAGCTAAAGGTACATTATCTCCAGGTTTACAAAAAAGGACTAGTTTTGAGTTGCCAGTGCCCAGGTGCTTCAGGAGAGGCTTCCTGGGTGCATTGTTTTGCCAAAGTTTCGACAGTGACAGGCAGAAATAAAACTGGGTCCTGCTCACGTAGCCAGAGTCCAGGTAAATCATGCTCTTTTCGCTGCTTGGAACAAGGGGCTGGGGATGGGGCTGGTAACTGAGCCACGTGTCTACCAGCCCAAAATGCATTCTTAGGGGACTGCCACTTGTGAGACAGAAAGCTCAGCGCCTGGCCAGAGAAGTTGGCAAAAACACCACAGCAGACAGAGCACTGTCCTCTTTCAAGGAAAATGAACTCTGCTTAAACACCGCTGAAGTTTAGGCTCATGAGCTGTGCTTCCCAGCAAAAAGAAGTACCGAAAAAAGAAAATCAATCCACTTCACTGGAATTTGTACAGGTATAGCACACAAGGAAGCACTTAGTCCATGAAATAAGTACACGTGCACGTTTTGTTTTAGTAGCTACTGACTATGGGGAAGTCTTCTTCCTGTTTCTTAAAAACTTACAGCTTTAGACAGGAAATCCAGTGTAACAGTACACCACAACCTGAACCAGGCAAGCAGAAATGGTTACCTGAGCTCAGGTTTCAACAAATGAGAACACTGAAGTCAAGCCTGGGATATTAGAGTACGAGTTTTGCCAGCTCAGTAATGTTTTAGCAGTCATGCACTACTGGGATCTACGGTTTGTTCCCCATCAGAAGGGAGATCTCTCTCACAGCACACAAGGCATTATCTAACAGCAGCTGGATTTTCTTGAGGTTCAGAAGTAAGCTGACAGAGCAGTTTCTCCAGCCTTTGAATTCACAATTTGATGTGAATGTGGCCATTAGTTCTAAAAGCTTCCAAAGTCATATTGCCAAAAGAGCAAACTGGATAAAGGAAAGTAAGGATGCAACAAATACAGCAAAACCCTGAATTTCTTCCTGCTCTCAGCTGAGACAGAGTTTAGCTTCAGCATCATCACAGACTGATAACAACTCACTCTTCCTTTTGTAAAGACCTCCTCCATCTGTGGTTAAATAGACTGTAACGTTAGGGAGTGTTCCCCAAAGATGCCATAGGCCTGGTTAATTAATGAAGCAGTCACAATCAGAATTCCTTTAAGAGAAAAGTACACCTCCAAAGATTATATTCTTCCCAGTTAAAACATTTTAGTGGTGTTATTCATGAAGCCTTACAGGAAAATCACTACCTTACTTGCTTTAGTTTTTGCCTGAGGTATGCCTAAGAAACTGTTAGCTGGATGGTGTTTTAAAACATGCCCCCTCTCACACTCATCACTTAAGTTGCCTGTGTTTTGCCTTTTCTACAGTCTTTTTCTCCCCTTTTCCACTGTAGCTGTGATTCACTATTTTTCATAAATGGTTCATACCGGATTGTCACACATCCTTCTGCTTATCCCTGGTTGTGACCACCCATGTCACAACTCTGTTTAAATGATAAAACTGCAGCATTAGTTTAATAAGAGAAGGGAATCCTGCAGAAATAAAGACATATGGATTTAGGCAGCAGACCCTGAACTGCATTTGGAGTTTTACTGCATCCTCGTTAAATTTCATCCATACATTTTACTTCTTTCTGAAGAATGGTAAAAAAAAAATAGTACGTATTATAGTTCCATTGAACTATTGAGACGTTAATCTGCTGGTATGAAATATGAACACTTCCAAGTTGGATGAAAAAGTTAGCTGAGTATATCAAAATGCTTACATTAACTCATACGAGTTATCTTGGAAGAACACTTCCACGGTGTTAGAGCAGTCCTATGGAGAAATGCAGAGATAAAGGCACACTAAAACACCACCCATGAGATCGTTCAGAGATACTCTGGGATACATTTCCACACCCTTTCTTACAAGGGAGACTCCAACAACAAATCATTTGTTATGGGTATGTAGTACTAGTCACTAGGAATGTGTACTGCACAGAGTTTTAAGGTCTAAACTTTGATGGGCTGTTAAATCCTGCTTAACAGGACTTGCCTATTCTTGAATGTTATCCTGGAATACAGGATAGCAAAACTTTACACTCTGGTATCCATTTCTGAAAAGCATCATGTGTGGATGTCCTGATTACCATTCAAATTAAATCATTTTGAAAGACGATTTTTGTGAATCAAATTTTAATTTTGCCTTGGGTGCCAAAAGGCCAGGATTAAGTGAGTTGCTTAGGTCAATCAACAGGGCACCTCTGTGCTCCCTTCCACTCTCAGTACCTTATGTCAGTTCACTATAAAGTTTAACGCAGTCACCTAGATAATATTCTGACATTACTTTGAACATCAGCTTGCTGCACTTTGTCCTCTCAAAACAAAACCATTTATTCAAACTTACAAAAGCTGTAGCAATAAGACTGAGTATTGGAATCCACACCAACACCAGAAATGAGATGATGCCTCGGAAGTCATGCCATCCACAAGTGCTGTCTGCCCACACCTGCCCACTCTCCTCCAGTAACTTTTACAAAATGCTGATGTCTCAAAGTTTGATGGAAAGATCGATTTATCTCCTTAGTATGTGACATTTCTACAATGCTCATGTCTGACAAAGACACAAATTAACATTGTTTCCCATTACCCATCCTTCTCCTTCCCTCTGAGTATGGCAACAGTAATTCAAGTCCTACCCTGAAAACCAACCACAGGGACAAGACACCAACATCCAGGCATCCACAACATTCTGCCGGTTTCCCAGGCAAACAAGGGAGACGGCTAGACACCAACCCACGGTGGAGCTGGCAGGACACCATAGCTGAGATGTGGGTCCCAGGACAGTCCCAAGAGAAACCAGGCTTTCCCTCTCCACTAGCAAAACCTCTCGGTGTTCTGTTTTGACACAGCAGGATTTTATTTAACTTCCTTTGATTTCCAAGCAGCCATTTTCCTGAGCACTCTGTCTCCATCACAAACATCTCTTCCTCCTCATCACCATAAGTAACCCGATGGTGGTTGTGTACCAAGTTTCAAAACACATTTCAATGCCATTCATACCTTGGCAGTCCAAACAAGTCAGAAGATACGCAAAAGAGTGGACTCAGTCTGCCCTTTAGCACATGAGCCAACAGTTATTAACTTGCCAAAGATTATTATATAGTAAGACTTTTTAAAAAAGTGTCTGCGTGCACGATGCTGTAACAGACTCCTTCAGCTGCTGCAGGGTCCACAGACTGCCCTGACAGCAGCCCACCGGGAACCAGTTTCCAGCTCTTTTCTAATCTCAAACTCCCACTCGTCTCCATCTCCCTGGTACTGTTTCACGTTTCGGGAACATCCCAGCAGCAGCTCAAGAGCCTTTTCTCTCTGGCAATTACCACACACCCTCAGTCTCTCCAACATACTAATCTTCAGGTCTCTTTTTCTGCATCTCTGTTATCTAATTGTTTTATTTCTATGACTATATTTAAATCTGCTAAAAAAACCTGTTCAGAATACAACTTCCATTCTGATTTCACAAGATGGAGTTACAGCTAGTTGGAAAGACAAAACTGTGTAAGGCAGGTTTTAGTGCCCATTGGCTTAAATGTAAGTCTTGTACCATGCAAGGTCATTTCATTCCAGAGGCAAGAGATTTAAGTTTCCATTACAAAATGTTTCATTTCCTCACATACTGAAAATGAAGTAGTTCACTCTGATCATCTAAGGACAGTAGGCTTTTAAATCTGATAACGTATTATTTAAACCTGAATAGTTATAATGCACCACTTCTGCGAGAATGAGGTGACATAAGAGATATTTTAGAAGATGCAAAATGCAACAAGTAATAGAGCATTACCAAACAGCCGCTGCAGTGCTTTGGAGTCCCCAGACACTGTGGTAAGGAAAGACGTCTCCTCTATAGCAACACCGTTTTGATTAGTAAAAGCCAGCCAGAGGCCTACTGAAAAAAAAAAAAAAAAGAAAAAAGAAAAAGCAGCTCTGGGAAATTAATTCTAGCAGACTAAAGGTGTAAAAATAAGCATTTGTAATTCTCTAATTCAGAATTAAATAACCTTAATTTATACAAGAAATAAGGAATCTAAACTGAATTAGGGACCTTCTAATACTGAGACTTCAAAGGGGTTTAATGCTAGCTAGGTAATCCCCTACAAATCTTAAATCAGATTAACCTCCTTAAATATCCCTTTTGTTGCCAAACATGCTATGTAGGTGTTTGTGTGACATAGAAAATAGATTGATGCTTCCTGAAGCTTGCTATCACGTCACTGTAAGGGAGCCCCTCCTGCCTCACCCCTCCTGCCTGTTCTGCTTCCAAGTCCAACAGCTCCTGTCATTCCTGTACTTCCTAGGTTTCTTTAAAGAAAAAAAGTTTTATACATGAGATTACTGCTTTATTGTAATCCAGCACTGTACTGTCCTACTAAACCGGGGGGGGAAAATGAAGACAGCCACACTTTGTGCCTTTTCACCTCGACTATTAGCAACGAACACTGGCTTCCTATACTTCACCAATGAAAGGCTCCATACCTTACAGGTGAAATAGATGTACTCACTCACTCACAGGGCAAACGAATGTTCTGCAGTTTCTTGCATCAGTTCTGCAAATACAAAATACGGCATCCCGGTCTGGTCTGGGATACTTGCGGATACTTTGCAGAGACAGCTTCCAGGACAGAGGATTCATAGATAGCTCACAAGCTCTAAGAGGTCCCATTAACAAAACTACTGTGTTACTTGTAGGTCATAACTTAGTTTTCCAGCATAAAGTGAGCAAGTACTGACTATTTTAGGTATCATAATTCTGAGTCACCATTAAGAGATACAAGCATTTAAGCCTTGCAAACTCCAACTAGGACTGTTACAGAAAATGCACTGTTGTGGACAGCAGTATTTTGCCAAGGCTTTGGCAGGAGACTCAAGACATCACAGTACACCCAACATGGGTCTACAGCATCAAAAGCCCTGGCCACGCAAGTATCTTCCAGCTTCGTGATTCTAAAAAAAAATTTTTTAAAAAGAAATCTAAGTAGTTACCTGCACTGGCAAAATAGCTGCAGCGATAGCTAGTGTATGGGCTTCAGACTGCAAGATTTCAGAGGACGATTTACCTGACAGATGCTCAGAAGTGGCATGTCAGCCTCACTGGAAGGAAGCTCTGTGCTGTTTTGCCAAGAGAAATCAATTCATCACATTGATCTAACAAGTATCCCTGCCAGCCTTGGCTAGGGAGCTGCTGCTGGAGATGGGGAGCGCTGACCCACTAATGCTGACATTAGCGTGCTGCATGGCTGTGCCAGCGTCTGCACACAGAGCTCCTACTCCATGGCTGCACGGACCAGCCAAAACTATCTGGGACATATTCTATTAGAGATGATATTGCTTTTGCTCCAACAAGCAGTAACTCTATTGAGATTGGCTAATTCAATTTTCCCCATCTTATCAGATTTCTTTTTAATGAAACTGAACAATGGTTTCATTTGTTATGTTATTAGTTTTCCCAGTGGTAGCAGCAAGACTAACTCGGTTGAAAGCTAAACAACAGCGTTGTGCCAGTGTTGACTGTTTATCATCACCATGTGCCAGCTTCATATTGCAAAGTTGCCTTAGTCCATTCCTTTTTGTTTGTTTCCCATCCGTGGGGATTCACAGCTCGGAGGTCATCTTCCTGCTCCATCTACTGCGTGCATTAGCGTGTACATGTATCTAAGTGCTAAGCCCCTGAAGAGATCTGAAATTATCTGGCACGTCACAGTGATAAGGGGATACTTCAGAATGAAATGGAGAAAGTTGTTTTGGTTTGGCTTTTTTTGTTTTTTGAGGAGGAGAAATTATCATCTTATGTGTTCATACTTACAGCTCTCGCTAAATAAATATCTTGCAGCACAGACTATACAGTTTTCGTCAGAGAAAACATCCAAATCCTCCTGTTGTGTTTATCAACTCAAAATCCTTTCATCAATTAACTTCCAGAGGTGCTCAAAAAAGTTGCTATTCCTTCAGTTACCTTCCTGCTGCTTCAGCTGATTTATCACATTTCAAAGACCTACACTGTGTTGGTGTTTGGAAGGAAATCGTATTGTGAAGGCAGATTCATTTGCATGATGCTTGCTGAGATTCTTTTTAGCTGGCTTTACCTTTAGAGAAATGTTTTGTTTGATTCTTGTATTTAGTAGAGGTGAGAAAAGCAGACTGTCAGCCTCTGCACAGCAAACCCTGTGGCACAGTAATTCAGAGAAATGGCCCAGACTACGTAAAATGATCCTCTTGCCTTAGCTCCCAAATGTCTCACCTCACTGTGGCGTGGTAGAGGCCCTGGTTCAAAACCAGAAGGGTAGGTCTACTGAAGCACTCCCAGTCAGCCCATCTTCATTGGTAGATCCACACACCATGTCATCCAAAGCCAGGAGCAGCTCCGGTCACAGAAGTCAAAGACACTCTGTAAGCTGCCTACCCAGCGTAAAGCTATAAATAATATAACAGCCTCCAGCTTCAGCTGTCAGCCAAACCTCGTCCCCCTAATTTACTTCCTGGCCTTAAGGTACCACCTGGTTCCTATTCTTACCTTCAGATCGCAAGCCTGTAACTTTCAAACCTCTGCTTTACCACCATGACCTGGCTCATCTCTTGTAAAGACTGCACCCAGCAAAACCATTTGCAGATGCTGCCTTCAGTAGAACTGTTGTTCCAAGAGCCAAACACACACAATAGCCGTGGTGGTTATTAAGGGTCAGGTGAAGGGCTTTCTTTTACAACTGCTAGGAGATAGGCTGAACATCTAGTCAAGACCTAGCCCTGACAACACGTCCTCCCTGTCCTAGTGCATTGTTGCCAAAGGTGTTATGGTAAACAACCCCCACAAAACCCCTAGAATTTCCACAGCTGAGGAGACCTGGAGGCTAGTTAGTCAATGATAATTTCCTTGGTATATTTAAAAGCCTTAAAATCTGATCACTACGTAAACATACAGTGCCAACGACAGCAATGCTTTCACATGGGCAGCCAGCATGTCACACATTGGGAGCCTGGCAAACCCAAGAGAGATGTCTAAGGATAAATGGCTTAATGAACCAAATTTTCTTACCCAAATAAAGCAATAAGAGAACATCTACACTATATGGAATAGAGAAGAACTTGGATAAGGCAGCCATTGCAGCCACCCAGTGTCCAGTTTAATTTTGTTTGTGTAGTTTTTCAGCAGCTGAAGAACAACATGCTGGTAACAGTCTCAAGATATCCAAAACTCCTATGAGATAAGAACTGCTTTTTATGACCAAACTAGACTGAATTCCATCACAGTCAGAGAGCAAGCAACAAGCAGAACACTCAAAGCGTCTTTTTGAGCTCAGCATGCATTTGTTTCTAAAGCATTTACTAAAACATAAGTATTCTTGCCCTGGTTAGCAGTGGCTAAGCTAGAATAAGAGCCCGAGGCCCCCCACACCAGTATCGCTCTACAGCTGGAGCACCCTGACTGCTGCAGGGGAACAGGAAACACCTGGCTTTTCACCAGACCATCACAGAGATGTCTAGTTTTTGGCATTATTCTTGTGTGCTTATGGGAACGTGCTTTGTGTCATGCTAGAACATTCACCTGTAATGCTAGAAGCTCCAGGTGTTGCTCTGCTCTCCCTGTAATTTGCAGTGCCTTCAGTAATTAGCAACACCGAGATACTCCACAACTCAAATAGAGCAACAACGTGCATCTTGCACGGAGTGACAGTGCTCCCTGAGAAGTAGTTCGCCTTACTACTGACTGGGAATATACCTCGGACCTCACAAGGAACAACATTCAATACAATTTCAGCTTAGAGCTGAAATCGCCTGCTGAGCGTCTTGCGCATCCTACCCAGCTGAGTGCTGAGGATGCCAGACTCCCACTGATCTCAGGAACACACACTCGTTTCCCCCCAGACTAACATTATTCGACAAATAACCAATTATAGCAGGAATACTAAGGCATTCAGCAAATGTTCAATATTAAAGGTACTTAAATATTTACTCCTGAAGCTAGGCTGGAGCTCACAGGGTGCATTTTACCAACAAATAATTATTTGCATTACAATAGCACCTGGGAACCTAGTCATAAATAGGCCCCCGTCGTACAAACACTGAACAAAACAGACAGTCTCTGCAAAGCTTTTACACAAAAAACAACGGTGCAGTCATTCCAACTACCGGTGATTTCATTTCCAGGGCTGAGCTCCTAACGTTCAGCCGCATGAGCCAGTAAATATATCCTTACTCGGAGCACCTCGTACAGAAATTAAAAGCACGAGGAGCCTGTGCATGACTGGCCAGCTCTTACCCATCGTAATTCCTCACTGTTTCGTATAAAACAGCAAAGCCCAGACCATTTGTAGTGTGCTTTTGGCAAAGAAATTGCGTTCATGACACTGTATCTATATATAAAATATTTATTTTTAGGAATTTCAACACTGAATCAGTTTTTTTTTTAACCTCTTCGATTCTGAAGATGCTGTGAACCAGTATGTTTTGTGATTGATCATATCATGGTGCTTTCTTGCAAAACACTCTGAGTCACACTGGTTATTAACCATTTTTTCTTATGTCTGATTAATAATTAAAAACAAATGTGCTACTTTCCAGAGAAGGTCATGGACAAAGGTAAAACGTGAAGGTACTGCTGTGTGGAACCCCTACATCAGGCAAGTTTTCAACATAGGCGGGGTTAGAGAATATGGGGATAACAGGCTGGGACTGCAAGAACCAGTCATAGAAAACAAAACCCACGATGGGTGTGCACTGTCTTTTCATAATCGAGTAGATCATTTGACAAATAAATACAAAAATGTATCCCAGCTTCTGTAGTTTGAAAGAAACAACCTGTGACCAATAAATCAGGAAGCTGGGTATCTTCTGCGTACTGCCTTAGCCTGCCAAACAATTACGCAGTGAAATGTTCTAATTGCACTTTGATTTTAATGTTAAAACTCATTTCCATAATTTCAGTGGATCTTTACAACACCGCTTAATATTTGCCAGTGAAGCAAATGAGCTGCAAGTAACATTCACAGATGGTTCATGTTTTCCATCAAGTCTGCAAGCTAAGATTTTCTTTGTTTACCAAAAAAAAAAGTAAATGCTTTGGAAAAGTACCATGAAGGGGAGGCTTACCCAGATCAGTCAGTGGCGCGAGCGCCTCAACACCTACGGCTGAACGGGAGCTCCCTCGCAGACATTTTTCTTACAGGGGAAAGAAATAAACCTTGGTCAAATAAGGAGTTTTGTATCGAATACATGCTCCCTTCAGACAGAAGTCTGGGGTGCAACTGGATTATATTTAGGTTTAATGAACCAGAGCACTTCAGACCCAACTGGTAAGGGAGGGACAGAGCGAGTTTCTCGCATGCTCATACCATCTTCTGGGTTCTTCCTTTGACCTGCTTGAGATTCGGGAAGCAGTGCTCCCAGTGCTTCTGCCTGTTGCTGTTTTTATAAGCGTAATTTATATCAGCATAAATCCAGACTTCTCAGCTCAGAAATGTTGTAAAACAAATGTTTCAGTGAAAAATATCTCCTCCTTTCTACAACTAGTTTCTACTACAATCTTTTTTATATACAGCAAGGTTTCAGTGTTACAGTATTTGAAGTGGCATCATTCTGACATACTAACCAGTTTAAATTATATTGACCCAGGGTTCCCACAGCAGCTATTGATTGATCACAGTATGAATTGAGCAGAGGAGGAGAAGAAAGGTCAAAACAATGATGATCTTAAAGCTGTACTTCTGTTCACATGTCTGCCCTATATAGGAATACCCTCCTCAGCCCCTAGTTCCAGAGCTATTAGAAAGTGGCAAAATACAGAGATGTAAATACAACTTTCTTATGCAACAGAGAAGTTGAAGAACATTAACAGAACTGAATGTACGTTCTGTTAAAGCCTGACTGGCAAGAAGTCAAAGTGATTCCACTCTTCTTGACCTGATCCGTTTTATTAACGCAGTGCTGGGAATGAATGCTTTTTCATCTCAACTTCCTATTTCTGTGCAACTCTGATTTTGACTAAAATATTTAAAAAAAAGGGGGGGGGAGGAGGAGCAGAGAAGATGTACGCACCTTTTTTAGGGAAGGGCAGTGCAAAGTCCTACCGCCAGACTCTGAGTGCTGGGCTTCTGCTGTCAAGCTCTGAAGTCATTCGAGAAAGTCATTCTTCTCAGTAGCTTGTTCACCCTGAAGTAATAGCTACATACCAGCAGAACTAGCAGTTCCGCACCACAGAACATTTAAGCTGTAATATAACAAGAAAGAGTATCCCGATGGTTGTTTACCACTAATGCAAACTGCTGCTGAGTTACTGTATTTCTGAACACTCTCTCTGGTTGGATAAACGCCCTAAACATTTAATTAGAGTTACTGGTCACAGTCACCAGTTAGGCTTCTCTACCCAAAATCCTTTTCCTCATTCCGTAGTGCCCAAGTTTTAGGCTAGAAGTGATTGCATTTTTCAAAACTATTTATGTCTAAAGTTATCACTGACATCTTAAGCAAGAAAAAGAAATTAAAAGCTAACTGGTTCTACAACCACAGGAACTCATTTCCTGTTTTCAAAAGCTCCAATACAAATGTGCAAACTCCCAGTTTCTGCATAGTAAGTCTAATTTTGGGGATGTATCAGAATTTGGGAGCACAAATGCACATGGTCAGTCAATACACCCTGGAATTAAATCTGCTGTGTAGGTACACGTGCTTTCTGAAAGCACCAGGCTTACAACAGCACAATGGCCCTGACCCGCCTCCGGTACATTTACAAATCCTGCACATGATAAAGTAGTTAAAATTCACCCCACAAACATTTCTGGAAAAATAGGTGGACATAAACCCTCAGATATGGATACTCTTAGCCCCAGGGGCAGCGTAAATTCTGTACAGTTCTTCTCCACTCTATTTTAGTGTCTGTGCAAATACTCTTTACCTTCAAATGAAACACGTGCAATGAAACCACAAAACCTTATTAAGAAGTACTGGTTCCTTGCATCACTTCAGGCAATAGAAAATCACAGCAGCTCAGAGATTGCCTATTATTTTTCCTCCTAAACACAGTATGAAGAACCATGAAGACGCACTGCCTGATGATCCCGCAGATTGTTCCTGAACCATTGCTGAGGCACAGGAACAGTGGCCTGTTTTCACGCTGCACTGAGAGGTCTATCTGCATACGAAGCACTCACACACCTTCAGCATACGCCATCACAGTGCAGTTGTGTGACTGCATCCCATTTCCCAGCCACGCTTCCCGTGCCTGTTTGCTTATAAGCGATGATCGCGTTGCATCAACGCAGAAGGAGAGGCCAGGATTAGTGAGCACCAGCAAGGGATGTAATGAGCCTTTCCTCGAGCACACTTGTGGCCAGACCATTCCATCTGCAGTCAGATGTTTCTGTAGGAAATGGCTTCTTTACTGTAATACAGACGTTTCTTCTTCTATCTCTGCTGTTAGTATTGCTTTCAGTAATATTGGTGACTAGGTGCCACCTAAAAGACACAAACATTACAGGACAAACCCCACTGCTACCACTGAATGAGGAGACAGACTGAGAGCCCCTCACGTACAAACAGGACAAGCAAGCCAGCAGTTTGGAGGGAATTTTCAAAGCCTTTCATCTGTCAGGGAGCGGGGTGTTACTCAGATGCACACGCGTGTTCCTCTTCTCTTCCTTCCAAGCGAGTGCAGTAACTCCTCCTCGGATATTTTCTCTGCAAGCTTGTGCTTCTATGCTGGCTCTAAGAGTCTGCTTGACTAATCAGGAACTTCTCTCCTAATACAGGGACACAGCTGATCTTCCTTAGTGCCCCCTGCCCACTCCAAGTTCACGGCTTTTTAGGGTTGACCTTGCTGCCCTCCTAAAGAACTTCAGTGGAGATTGCTTAATTGGCACCTCCCAGCAAAAGCAAGGCAAAACAAGTGCTTGTGGCCCAGTCTATATGGGTGCTTAAGCCAAACTGTCACTTTAAGTTTCTGAGCAAGTAACATGGAGGTGATGTATCTTCAACTGACACTCCCCACAGTCAGAGCAGGTTTTTTTTTCAGTACTAAATACAATAATACTCGTTCACATCATCTGAATAAGCCTGCATTACAAGTGGGCAGAGTACAAGTTATTAACTCGCTAGAACTGCTTGGGTATAGCACTATTTTATTAACACACATATTGCAAGAGGCAGATACTAAGAGCGAGATTAAGTTCTGGTTGCCTGCTTAGGACAGCAGCTCTGCCGTACTGCTGGGGAAGGACCTGAACAAACAACAAAACCCCTTTATTGCAGCTGATCCAGACAGACATCCTTTGACAGGGGCTCACGAGTGGGCACGCTGCTCAGCAGAGCTGCGTGAAGCACAGATACCACATACCCCTCAAATCCGACTTAAATCCTGAATAAGAGTTTGATTTGTGCCCTGTGCTCCTCAGCTCTGCTCTTGAGGGCTGTGCTGCAGCGTTAAGCATTGCTGTCAGCTAACCATGGCTAAGCAGACCATCTATTTTTACAACCTAAAGGTATATTTATAGCCTCAAATGCCTTTTTTCCAAGTATTCTTGGAGATTCACATAATTTTTGTATTTATCTTTCAGTTCATAAAGCCTTACATGCCCTTAGTGATAGTTGATTAAATCGCTTAAAAACCAGCAACCCTCAATTATTGCATCTTCCTCAGCCAAATACCTTTTTCCCCCTCTTGCCCAGGTTAAGCTTCCTCAACACATTCTCCCTGTCTCACAACCTTTTCCCCCTTTTGCCAGAGGAATTTGTCACAGTTCATGATACATCCCCTGCCCCTTCTCAAAGCGCTCCTTTCCACCACCGTGGTGTCCCCTTTGCAGCAGGTTGACCTTGGCTGCCTGCAGATGCCTCCTCAGCTGCTCTCTCACTCCCCCTCCTCAGCAGGACAGGGGCATGGACATACAAAAAAGCCCTGGAGCTGAGATGAAATAAAATCACTTACCAAGTACTGTCCCAGGCAAAGCAGACTCAACTCAGGGGAGGAAACGAACTTACTGCCAATTAAGTTAGAGTTGGATGGTGAGAAACAAAGATAAAACCTAAAAAGGACCCTTAACACAAACACCCCTTCTTCCCAGGCTCGACCGCACACATTCATCTCCCAAATCCTCCACTACCTCCCTATCCAAGGCCAGCTCTTAAGACTCTCAGATTTTTTTCATCTGCCTCTACAAAAGTTGAGTAGCAGAACAAACACGGGCATTAAGTAACAACCAAACGATTTTCTTTTAGTTGAGGCACAAATTTCTTCACAGCCAACAAGTTTTTCTCCCCACCCCCCAAAAAAAAACCACTACATGCTTCCTGAGTCTCATGGTTCATATTACACCTGAGAATCGACCTTAGAGCCATCACGTAACTCACAGAAGCCGCAGTGCTGCTGTGCTAGTAACACCTCTCTGAACTGCCTGGCTCCTCAGAGGCAGCCTTGTCACCTTAAGAGATCCACCCAGAAAAGTGCCTGGGAGGGGGAAAACAGCTGTTGCTGCTTGCAGGTTTTTATCCTACTACCTGACCAATAGCAAATGACCACTAGAAAGGGAGGACAAAGTCAAAACAAACACCAAGAAAAATGGAAAATCCAGACTGCTTGAAAAATGCTTATTTTCCTTTTTTTTTTTGCCTGTAGCATAAGCCTAATTCCAGTCTAAGACAGTGTCCAGATGGTTCAATTAACATAATCACAAGTGTAGCCATTGAGCTGAACTCCACAGGTGAAGGAATGCTCTGATTTACTATCTCCATAAAATAAAATTAAATAAATAAATGAAGGCAGCTCATTCTGTCTGAGTGATAGTTTGTGGCTACAAACATTTTAGGTTATTGCATTTTACATGAATATATGTCAGTATTTTTATCACATAACCAAAAAGCGTGCCCAGAATGTGAGGTGCGCTCTAACAAAACTTGTATCCACGACAGCTCCTTGAGTTCTGGGGGCTTGGCTGAGGAGCTTTCGAGTTTAAGGGAATATACTTTCCTATAAAGCAGCGGCAGAAAATCAGCCAGTGACCTGTTTCTGCTACATAGGCTGCTCTATTAATTACCCACGTCATTTACAACACCACACACTGAAAGAAGAAAGTGGGGGACAAGAATAAACACCTGCTGTTGAGCCAGACAAGCCACATGAGAATTATTAATTTTATTTTGTTAAAACAAAACTGTGGTACTTTTAAGTGAGGCTGGTTTCAATGCCCTGTTCCCGCGGGTGCCAGCAGGGTAGAGGCTAAACTGCCTGCGTTGGCAAGTACAAATTTGAGGTGCACTGAGCTGAATGTGCTGCTTATCTGAAGTCAACGGCCAAGCAGACCCAGACTGGTTCAGGCAGGAAACCACCTAGAAAGGCCAGGTCCTGTGGGCAAAGAATCTCGGATAAACATCACAGAAACTGTATAAAATGTCTTTTGCTGACTCTCTTTGGCCCTTACTGACTAGACTCAGCCCAGGGGGCACGCACGTGTGTGTGTGTCTGTGTGTGTGTGTGTGTGTGTGTGTGTTGTGGGGTGTAGGAAAAAAGAGCCCAGCATTTACATTTGAGGAAGGTGAATGAAAAGTCCTGCCACTCCCACAGCCAGGAATTTTGTTACTTATGAGCAGGGGTATTAAAAACAGCTTAGACCAGCCAAGAAGAATGATTTAATCTGCACTCTTACTAAATTAGGTGCTTAAGAAGTGCAGGGACAGCAGCATGGCAGGAGACCCAGATGCAAGCCTGTGATTCCCCAATACCCCCATTTTTTTATTTCTCCATATTTAAAGTACTTAATTAATCTACACAGAGTTTTTAATACAATACAGTTGATTAACACTAGTAATTTCAGTGCCTTTTTAATATAACAAATCTCTTCTGAGAAATATTCCCAGTTAATGATCTGTGTCATTTTTTAAAGTTTTTCTTCTAACTAATTTTAGTGGAAATATCATTAAATTCTTCATTATACTTATTTATAGCAAGGACTGAATTGGATTTTAGATGTTATGATTTTACCATAATAAAGACCTACAGCTCTCAAAAGACACTATCCTGTCTGCTTTTGGAGCTCTAATATGAAGTCTTGGAACTAAGAGTAGCTTGGGAAAGAAAAAAAAAAAAAAGAGATGGGGAGGAGGAGAAGGTTTCTGTAAGGTTTCTGTGCCTCTTTGGGGGTGGCTGAGCACTGCAGAAAGATGTCTTAGGGTGCTGGTCCACACCTCTGCAAACCCTCCTGCCCCTCCCAGCCCTCTCCTCCCATAGATCATCTCCATCCTCGCACTGCATCATCTCACTGCCCACAAACACCAGTACCAGCGTGTTGAAGCTGAGCTGTAAACCTCTGGCGCTGAAATGACGGAGACAAGAACATCTCACTCCTCCTGCCGGGTGGCTGAGAGAGCATGCTGGCATTTCTTTGCGCTTTCCCCACAGCCAAATTGTTAATGTCTCTGGCTCCCCAGTCCTAGCTGGACCCTACCTGACTCTGAAGTAACAGCTGATCTGAGAGGGAAGCTGGTGTGGGGCAGGGGGCATCGCCTTGGCTTGCTCTACATCTCTTTCAAAGGCTCTCCTCCTCTCACTGTCTATTTCTGCTTCTTTTCTATTCTTGGCTTCTTTTTCAAAGCTCAGTGGACCCCTCCGCCCTGCCCCAATGGGAAGCCAGGCACAGAGGGTAGTACAGTTTGCTCAGATTCTGCTTCAGACCTCTGGGGAGATGCTGAATGTGCCAGCTCATCCTCCCTTACCTGGCACGGGCCCAACTCGAGAGGTCTTGCACCTGATATTACGCAAGCCACACTGGAAACAGAGCCTAAGCTGGGCCAGTGTTCCAGAGGCTTCGGGACCTGCCGACAAACTGACGGTGCACGGTGCTTCTGCAGGGACATGCACGGACACAGTGCGTGGCAAATGTAGCTGTGGTGGCCAGTGCGATTGCACGCCATCATCACATGAATTATGCATTTCTTCACACGTAAAATATGAGTCCAAGCATATTTATGCATCGTTCTTTACTTCTTCTCACTTTACTGGACATAGTATGATGTTCTCCCCATCGTTATATTAGACCTTGAATCAAGGCAAGTTCCTTGTTAGGGGCTGAGGGTTTGCTTGGTTGTTTTTTTTTTAATTGCTACTTTTAAATTCTGGTGAAATAACGAGTAAACAAATAAAAAATTCATTAGAAAGAAGCAGCTCAACTTAGATTAAAGTTTTACAGCATATAGCTCGGTTTTCGAAAGCAGAAAATCCAGTCACCGGGTCATTAGCACAGCATGCAGCACCACAGAAATGAGGAACATTAGAACTTGTGTCGTTTGCGAGATTTACTAATATTTCAGTGTCTTAACAGCAACATTTCAGCCTAAAAGCTTCCCAAAAGGCACTTAAACATTTAAAATACCAGATCCAAATGGCCATTTACTCATTACAAGCATATTTAAAGCAATGCATTTGGGCTGGCTTGTGACAACTTTGGGGCTACTGTGGGATGGCAGGGGGAGGGCACGAGCATATTCGATCCTTAGTTTGCCCCTTTGCAAGGGCAGCCAGCTCCTGGCTGCTGCCGAGCGCGTGTGGAGCGAGCGCGGCAGTGCCAGCGGTGCTCGTGGGAGTCGTTCCTGTATAGATTACAGCTCAGTGTTTGACTGTGAAGATTCCCCTGAAGAAGCTAATGCTGATTATGATCCTAGCTCGATAGCTTTGCTTCTTTGAACACGTCAAGTTAATTTCATGCTGAATAAGGAGAAAACTTATGCCTGTCACAGTGCTGTATATCAGTCAGGGGCTAAGAACAAAGGCTTTAAAACCCAGCTGACGAGGTTCGCCACACGGCTTGGCTACAGAAGTGAAATGCAAGTGCCTTTGTGCTTTACATAACAGAGATGAACCTTCTTTGGAAGAGAAGGAGGCTGCAGAGTGGGCCCCATCACCGCGTAAAACAGCTTTGCGTTATGCTCTTCAGCACTGGTGGAGGCACTCTCGGGGAACAATGGCTCTGAAAGTGTGTTGGCGGCTGCACCTCTCCATGTCCAGCCCCTTTTCCCAGGTCTCTCCTGAAATACAGCTGTTGTAGTGAGTTAAGAATGAGCCCAAAGGGACTGTTCCCTATTTGAAGTCAGGTTAATGTACTGAGAGAGCATGAATCTTTGGGGGGTTTCTTTGGTCTTTAATTTTGTTGGTTGTTTTTTTCCCAGCTCCAGACTCTGTTATGATTTTTAGATCTTTTTAAAATCTTTTTTAGGTCTTCTCAATCTCCTCCAGTTTAATATTAGGACTTGTGAAAAGAGTCTTTAAAAAAACCAACCCCCCCCCACTGAGCTTAGTTAAGTGTACTGCTTCTCCTGGATCAATTATAAATATGAGGTCTCAGAAAACCTTCATAAGCTGCACATAGGAATGCAACTGCTCCTGAAACCAGTGCAATCGCAGGTGCTGTCTTTTAGAAGTAACCTTGAAAATTTCAGTAAAGCCATCTTAGTTGCAAACACCTCCAGATATAAGGGGAAGTCCCGGAGGTTTTGCAGGTGCCCATCACAGGGAAATTTCCGGAACCTCTGCATGGCCTGTCTTGAGGCTTTTTTCAGTTTTCAGTTAGTTAAACGTTCTGAAAGATGGATGGCCCACTGGAAATGAGGGCACGGCCCTGAACACTCCACTAATAGTAAAAAAGTCTTCTGCGCTGTTTTCTACTGCTTTTTTTGCACGGGCTTCTTTCATTGTCATGAAAGGAAGGAGTGTCCTATGGGCTTGTAGCAAGCTACTGGTTTAGGGGGCGGTAATTAAAAGTGACTTGAAAAGCCAAGCCCCTAAACTTCCTGACAAGACTATCAGTTTTCTTCTGCTACGTATGTCTTTGTCCTTTTTCTCTGCATTATCAACAGTTTCACAGAACAGTTGCTTTGCTTTTGCAGTTGAGCTACTCGGAGAATTCAGTTTTCAGTTACCCTTAAATAACTTACCTAGGCTGGGTTATTACACAAAAAGTTCAGGAAAGCATGAGGGAAAAAAAAGTCCATTATTTTCTCTTGTGTATGTGGAGGAATGTAACTTTGATGGAGAAAAGTCTCAATTCTTTTCTTCAAGGTGAAATTTATCTTTGCAGGCTGAAAGAGAATTCCTGTATGTACAAATGTGGGCGAAGCGCGTGAGTCACCCTCTGTTCCCCCTTGCACAGACGGCCTAGGAGAAGGGCGCGGAGGAGCTGTCATGCCATTGGACTGGACTACGCCCTCTTCATTTACCAGCACAGCCATCAAAGAAGTGCCACGGCTCTCC
>NW_010422705.1:17500-28034 GCF_000710305.1 Buceros rhinoceros silvestris | reverse complement strand
TTCAGCAGAGTGGTAGTGGCCCTATAGCCAGCCCGCACCGAGGTGTCAGGCTGTGCGGAGGCTCGTCCGGGTACACAGCCCGTGCCTGCGTATTGCCTCGCCACGCGGGCGGCTGGCCCGCAGCTGCGCTGCACGGCACAGCTGACAACTTGGAGTCCTCTCCTCAGGCCACACGGGTGGATGTCTTACGGTTACACCTGTGTGTTTTACATCATTAGGTATTTATCAATTGATTGTGTAATTGAAAATGTTACTGCTCTCCTTAAGCAACAATCCACCAGCCAGAGACTTCATCTCAGCTCTGTGCCAGTGCAAGTGCCCAGTCTAACCCAGGGGAAGGCTGGAGCAGTTCTGGGGTGGATTTAATCGGTCCTAATGTGCAGCTTCCCAAAGGCCATTTACCATAAGAGCTCAGACTTCCTCCTGTTGTATGCCCAGGAGGGGCAGGAGGACAGCTCTCCTGCTTTGGCAGTGTTTTCAACCTAAATGTAAGTATCTTCAGGGATTTTTCTAAAATGAAAGAGTTAGTTTTGTAAGTCCTTAGTCAGTGAAATATGATGGGCAAGGATCAAAACAAAGCTGGGCTGGGACACATGAAAAATATATGTAGCTGTGCTAAACCAGCCTTTACTTGGCTCATTCCCAAATGCTGACATTTTATCTAGCTCCCTAGGAAGAACTTTTTACCTCTAATTTTGAAAAAAGTGTATCAATTTGCTTTTTGATGTCCATTCCCAAATTTACAGAAAACAGGTCACCTGCTTTTATGCTCTGGGCTGAGCCCTGCAAATAAATAACCACAAAAGAAATAAAAAGTAGTCCACCATCTCTTCTCTGATTGAAATACACTATTGATATTGTTGCATGCTCGTGCTTATACAAAAGAGAATTGAACAGTTTCTCCTCTAATGCTGTCTGGTTTTCTGCAGCATGATCACAAGCACCAGAGACTTCATGACTTTTCCTTTTAGCAGCCTTAAAATTATTTAAAATTCCCAGGATCTGCTCACTCAGCAACCCGCCTTACTTTTCCTCATTGTTAAGCTCCCTCCGCCTACCCACAATTTTTTCTTTTTCCTTTTCTCTCTCTCTCTTTTTTCTTTTTTTAAATCTTAAAATGTAATTCTGGCAATGAGTAGGAAGAAAGTAATCCAGATCATTTGGCCAACAGCACAGTATATCATCTACCTTTTGCAGTCCAGCTTCACGTCCAGTGAAGAGGAAGAGCAAAGTTAGTTTTGGTGTAAAATCAGCAGTTAATATGTGAGCCTTCTATTACAACACGGATATGCAGGCAGGAGATATTAATGCAAAAAACCACAGTAAGGCTTAGCATTAGAGTTTTGTTACTGTATGAGTGAGAAAATGAGTAGCAACCTGCTAAAGTTAGGTGACAAAATACGCAGTTGTGTCCTTTTGGGTTCTAAGAAGGGTAAGAAACCACAGAGTCTGAAAATAACCAGCAATTTTTGCATGATGGAAAATATGGTCATTAATATATGCAATGCAATGGTTGGTTACTTCTCACAGAACAACGAAAACACGCAACACACAAGGTCTAGAAACTTCCAAGCAAAATTAATTTATTGGCAGCTGCTTCCACTGACTCAGACTGTGGCTATTGCACTAGAAGATATTATACAGCTTTTTAAATCATCACAGACAAGTGAATTCAAAACTCTTTTGTACAAATATTCTAGCACTCTACCATTCTAGGTAATTCTTAGGAAATGATCTGGAAATTAGCAAGGTAAGGTCTTAATTTCTCTTTCATCTAAACTGAAAACAAATTGCCTGCTGCACATTGTCTCTTTAAATGATGAACAAAATGAAGTTTAAGTTTAGGAATGAAATTAGAGGGGAGAAGATCTTTCAGATTTGTGGGAAAAGTGCAGAAATGTCATGTTACAAAAAGCACGTAGAACTGTCCTTTGTCAGAATCTAGGCTAATGTGGGCAAATGAGTCTGTCCAAGTTGGACCATACGTCTCTAGGTGACTTCAGTCTCTTAAAACCGTGAGTGTGCTTTCTACAAAAGAACCTTGAAAACACTAAAAGATCCGTATTAAAATAAGGCAACCAGCATTTGGGGATTTATTTTAAATAACCCTGTGATTATTTAGAGTTTTATTACAATTACATTTATTTATTTATTAGAGTGTTATTGATGCTTGCTGCATGACGAAAATGTTCTGAAGATGTCCCACTAGATTTGGGCAGAACAATGCTATCCGTGGTATCTGATGGTACCTAATTCCTCCTGACCTTCATTTAGTAAGGGGAAGAGATACTTGATTTTCACTTGCACAAATCTCCAGTTGTCTTACAATAATTAATTTTACCTGGGATTTGCTTCTTAGGGTGTTCCAGTAATGACATTCTATTTTTCTGATCCCAATCTTGTGATGGGCTCCAAGAAGTGTGTAAAATTCTACATAGCAGCACCAGGATCAGGCTGACTAAATGACAGAGATGGCCAAACGGATGAGAGCACAAATTCACATGTATTTCCACTACGTTGGCACTAGGCAAAAAAATATTTCTCTACTGACTTCCCCGCAAAGCCACCGAGAATAAAGCTATAAAAGAAGATTATCAAAAAGTAGGCCATGTTGCTCTGCTTATCATATTCATGTTGCCACTTCTGATTTTCCAGAGGTAAGAGATTTCAGCGTGGATGCCTGGTACAGCACGCTGTGGTGATGCACTCCTTCCTCTTAATCACAGTGCACAAATTACATCTCGCATACCTAGGGATACCGATACTCTTATCGTAGGAACCAGGTAGTAGGGGACAGAGCCGGCTGAAGACAGAGGACAACGTCAAATTTTTATAGCACGGCCTAACGGTGGGTCATGTTTAAAAAGAATTTTAAAAAATGACGATATGTATTAGAATCTAGAGACATCCCATAGGAAGTTCTCATTTCTCCAGCAGAATCTACCAGCTTTAGCAATATGCGTATTTCTCTCTCTATTCCTGGTGTGTGAGAACTGCCAATAAAAGCTGCTTTTCAGCTTCCCAGATAAAACTATTTTTTCCCCTCTTGCTTGCCATTTTTCCTGAACAAAACTTTGTTTGCTTTTTAACTGTGGAGCAACAAGGCTCCAGATCTTTCAAGTCTGTGATGGAACCTCAGTTACACAGTTTATCTCAGCCGAATCTGTAAATTAACAATGTCTGTATCCCCAGGCCATCGCTCTTCTCAAATAAGAGGAAGTTGGATCATTGCCCTCTGAGTGAACATCAAAAGTGATGTCCAAGAAGATGTGAACCAGAGCTTCTAGAAGAATAAAGGCGCGGCCAGCAGAGGCACTCAGAACTGCGAGTACAACTGCTCACTTCACAAAAAAGGTGGCGATTGTGTGGGTGGCAAAATCAAACAGAGGTGGGAGTGTTACAGCCATGATCTTCCGTGCTTGCTGAAGCACTGCAGAGCCGGGATTCTCACCTCTCATTTCAAGATGTAACGGTTTCTTTTTTCTACATCAGGCACCTCACAGTCTTGTATTCCATTTTAATACCTAAAGCCTCCCTCCTAGTAATAATGTTCTGCACTCTGCTTTATAAACCACCAGAAAATCCATATGTTTCATGCTAATTCTGTTGCAAATGCCTCGAATTGAAAATTCTTGTAGAGAATTTGTGTGTGGTTATACCTTTCCAGCCTTAGAAACTCAGTTTATTTTGGAGATGATGTACACCAAAGGGCAGGTTTAAATCTTGGCTTAAAACAAGCTCTGCTGACAGTTATCATGGAGATCTAGGTAGTAAATTTGTCTTTCCTACAATGAAAGCGCAACCCAGGGTCTAGTTTGATTGTTATTGTGAGAAAGCAACAACAAAAAAGAGGTTAAATTGTGTTCCATGTTGGTGGCCTTGAAATGTTGTGGCCTCTCTCATGATACCCACGTGCACACCAATGTTCAAAACCATCCTTAATCTTTCTTAGGACAGGAATCAAACTCCTGAATAAATCAGGAATTACTTTTAGTGGAAGATGTTCCCCTAAATTACTGTTGTGCCATTTGTTACTACGTCTCATATGAAGTATCAGAGAGGATTATGGGAAATAGGATAGCACCTACGGTAGGAATCTATTTCCCACAGAAGCCATTAGGGCAAGTTTATTAGCCCATCGTGGCTGTAAATAACGAATTCACTTCAGTATTTGGGGTTACCTGGGGTTTAAATTGGTTCTGATCTTAGTCTAATGTTTCCAATTTCAGGAATTGAAACACATTACTATATGCCTTTGCCAGCACGCAAAATGTTAATCGTGATAGATTACATTAATCTTTATAGAGAGCACTTCTTGCTCCACTTCTTATATTTCAGGATCTTAACTCCTCAACATAAGGATGCTTTAGCTCTTTATATTGAGAACACTGCACATTTATTTTAATTGGATAACTGAGCTTTTCTGCTTACTGAGCTGTCTGCCTGACATTTGCAAAAATGCAGCTTTTTTTTTCCCCAACATAACCTAACTGTTCATTTTTATAAGGCCTGTCATCCAATATGCAGAACCTAATCCTTAATTAGTTGTCATATTTGTTTAGATGTTATACGTCACCCACTGGACTGAACTGGTTGGTTTACTGTCCTTTCATAATGTCCATTAAATGATTATTTTTGCCCTCAGTTATGTTTTATTTAACAGTTGTCCTACATCCTGAGCTCCTGACTTACAGGCCTTTTGCTCAGGAGTGGAGTCATTAAATCGGTTTTGGTGCGCAGGCTGCCCAGGCACGGCATGGGCAAATCAAAGGCAGCCCGGAAAGCAAACAACCCAGCCAGCAGCAGCGCTGAGGAGCAGGCTGGAATGCTGAGAAGTACCTTGAACACATGGAGCTTTTCTCCACCTCGGGTTTTCAGCTATAAATTTCTTCCGGAATCAGGAACCTACAACAAGCCAGACTGTCTCACAGGAAAGAGAAGGGACACATCACTGTCATCCGATCCCTGTTAAACAAGCGATGGGTTCATGGAGGCATGTTTTTTTCCACTCCGACTGCAGTGGAACAGGGACTAGAATCCCGGGCAGAGCCCCCACCAACAGACTGTTGAAGAAGTGTTTCTCAGCAGCCAATTATTTAAGTAAAATGGAAGGTCTTCAATGGAATAATGGAGAACCACTTGACCCAATATACACATGGCAGCTACATATGGAAAAGAACATTTTGTATTAAGTCGAGCCAAGAGAAGATTTTTAAAACCACCTTCCCTGTATATTTGTGAGTTCTTTGAACACAGTTCCAGTGTGCAGGGCAATCGCCTCTACCCACCCTTCTACCCAGAACTCTCAGTACCCCTACCTACCTGCCTGAGTACTGCAAACCACGCAAACCGAGATCATCTACCCTGAGCACCCTGGGAGGACACGAGGTAGGAATCTCACAAGTTTGGCAGCACAGGCAGCTACACAACCGCTGAACAGGAGCTCCTGGCTCTGAATGCTGCCTGACTGGGCGCCTAAAATGACACTGATGTTTCCAGGTCCCTTCATGGATACAATTCAAAGTATCTGCTCTTCGTGAATGGGTAATCTGCATGTTTCATTGCTCGGCTGCATAGCAGGAGCTGTATTCCAGCCAACGAAAGCGAGTGGAGAAATGCTTATGTAGTCACATCACTGTTTCAACTACGCTGCCTTGCATCCTTTCTTGGTGTAGATACAGGAAATGTACCTACGTGCTTAAATCCAAACCAGCATGAAATAAAAACCTTTCCTTCTCAAGTAAGAAAAAAAGGACCAGCTCTTAGAGCTAGAATTACTTTTAATCTTTTTCCTCCCTGTGCTAATCTCAGTCTTACCTCATTAAGAGAAAAGATTCAAGCTGACGATATTCTGACATAGGTATTTTTCTGCTGCGAGTCTGTGTCCACTGTGCTTTTGTGAAGTGCTGTGAGACAATTATTGGTATGCAGAGCACTAGGGAAGTGCTGGAGAGGCACAAAAGCTGCCGGAGAACAATTTCCTTTTCAGACAAAAAGCAAACATCTCCGCTGCTGTATGAATCAAGGTACGTGTTGTAAGGACTCGAGTTCCAGTCTGGAAAGACTCGGCATAAAGCTCCTGTTAGAGTGAGAGGTGAGGCATATGCCCTTTAGGAATAAATGGAGCATTATGATAACATTTTATAATCCTGGTTAGACGACTGGGGGTTTTTGATGACACTTTCATAAATTCTTCAAAGACCTCCCAAAATCATCGTCTCCCTTCTGATCTCACCTCCCACTCAAATCTTCTCTTCCCACTGAAACAAAGCTGCTTTTTATTTTTTTTTCTTCTTCTTTCTTCTCTCCTCTCCACCTACCAAAATCATGATGTTTCATCTCTACTTTAGGGAGGAGATCATTTGCACACAGCCTTTTTTTCCTCACTTATCTGTACTGTAGAAAATCTGGAAAAAAACCTGGCAATAGGAACATGTCAAACTTGCAAAAAAAAAAAAAAAAAAAAGAAAAAGAAAAAGAACTTGAGGTAAGAAATAGCAATACAGCACAACAGCAATTCAAATAGAAGACAGAGTTCCCAAAAAGGTCAAGAAAATTTAACTCTTGCTTAAAACCCTAATGTTTTACTCAAATAGGAAGGTAAAAAAAAACCTGGATGCCCTTAAAGATGAACAAGGACACAGTATACAGGGACATGGTATACAAGGACACGGTATACAGGGACAGTTCTAAGACTTCCTAAAAAAAAAACAAATCTATTTTCATCTTTGCTAGACAATTAAAGCTGTATTAGAACTTTAGATAATTTGAAAAAAACAACCCTGAGAAGTTTACTGCATTTTCCTTCCTTTTTTTTCTTTTGGTTTGCTTAGTCTCTGGCCAATTGAACAAAAACACAAAGTTTTTATTAATTTAGCATGTGTTGGCTACTTGGCCCAGAAAGAAAGCACTGCTGCATTAAACCATAAGTAACGCTACCAGACAACAGGCATATGAATCCAGCCAAGAGAGAATTACGTGGTGGTTCAGGTTCTGTGTTTGCTGGTCCTGCTTGCATTTATCTATTTACATGCTCCTCACCTTCCTTCAGGCCAAATCCTGCTCAGCACGACCACCTCTGTCATTTCACCCAGCCACCACAGGGAACACTGTCAATACGTGACACGGTGCGGAGGAGAGCGCGCCGGACCATTTAGTGCTTGTAAGGCAAGCGTAACCTAACCCCTCCCCTCGCTCCTGGCAAACGTTAGGGCTGCTTCTCTGCACCTTCCCAGAGGGATCCAAGCACTTTTTAGAGCTGAACTGCAAACCATGCAACATTTAATCCCTGATCCTTAGGTCTTCTCTCCCTCTGGTAAGTTACAATCTACCCAGAAGGCAGGTAGAGGAGTCACATAATTCCTTTGGCATGCGTGTGACATAACGGCATATTAAACCCATCAGCCTCACCGTGACCTGCTGGACTGGTGAGGGAGTCCCAAGCACATAGCCACCTCTCCTGTGGCTTAAAGCAACCAGCCTGGGGGTGACAAGAAGGACCCTGCCCAGTTATCTTTCCTTCCTGCCCTGTACTGGAAGGTGCCCAGAATCAGAAGGTGCCTGTGAAGAAGACAGCTAAGCAGAAGGCTCTGACTCTCATCCATCACTGGGGAAGTGGTACAGGGCCCAGCTCACAGCACCAGGCACATACTTAGCAGTAACTGGCCCTCCCAGTTACCTCCAGTATCGGTGCTCAGTGAGCAGCACTGGGCTGAGCAGCTACAGGCACATTTCATCTCAGTGCTGTTTCTGCGAGCCTCTCAGATGAAATGTCCTGTTTAAATGGAGTCACTTTGGAAGACGCCGTTTTTCTTCCTACGAACAAACCCCATTCTTCCTCACGTACCAGGCAGTGTTCCCTGAAGAGTACACCCGGCACTGGATGAACCTTGCCTCTTCAGGGAGCTCCCTTCAGCCCCGTCCTGTGCTGCATCTCACCGCTCCGGCCAAGCCCGGCCCCGCCGCTGAAGTTACTGCCCCCTGTCTCACAGCCCCCCCCAGAGCGCCGCTCCCCGGGCAGGAGGGCTGGGCACAGGGGCAGCACCCCCCCGGCCGCTGTGCCCTGCCGGGCTCCCAAACTCCCCTTCCAGGCAGTCACCGAGCTGTGAACCTGGCAGTCGCTCGTCTGTTGGGAGTGTATCGTGTACGGGACGGGCGGTGCGACTGCGGACAGCTCGGCGACCCACATGGTAAGGAAGGAAAGCAAAATGACTTTGAAGACCAACATATTTTTACCTTTTCAGACTAAGCTTTTATTTTGATATTACAAACCATTTTTCTTTATTCACAAATCACGGTTGTGATATAAACACTAATTTCTAAAGACAGATATACACATTTTCTGGGTCTGTAGGGTGGTTTTTTAAATCTGTTTAGAAGTCACTATATTCCATATATGGTAGTAATAATTTTTTCATAAGTCATATTATCAGTAGTTATTTATATAAGTGAAAACATTCCCAATATATATTGTAAAAAAATTTCAAATGCTTTTCTTACATAGCTATTTCAGACATACATTTTAAAATGACTACGAGGAGTACTGTAGGAGCTTTATAAACAAAATATTTTCTAATATGGGCTGCACCCTCAACTTTTCAGGATAATCTCAATAGACTAAAACGCCATAAAATCATTTGGAGAGTGGGAGTGGTAAAGCCATCTCATGAAAATTAAAATTGCAAATAAATTCTGTTATTCCCCATATTAGACATTTTGTGTGTTTAATTCCAAAAAAGATGTATCACCCACACTTTGAATTTGAAGCCTAACATTTGGTATACATTTTTTGAGTCGCTTTTATTGTGGTGTTTAAATGAAATAGATATATATATTTTTAATAGGAGGCTCGTTTCATACATCTTATATAATAAATGCAGGGACTGAACTCCATAAATTTCGGTTCATTCCCTCACCGGTACAAATATATGTTACTGCCCCATTTTTCGTTGATTAATATAGTCTCTTTCTCTCTCTGTTTCAATTTTAAAGATAATTTATTTTTCATCCTTAGATATAAATGCTACAGAAACTTTGTTTTCAAATCTTGTGAAACTTTATTGATGGTTATTGTTCAACTGATCATACTGCATGCACATACGATGACAAAGAGAAAGCCTGATCACAAACACTTTTTTTAAAGCAGAGTTGTTATAGCAAGTTGGCAGGTTCACAGCGGTGAGTGGATAATTTACTAAGGTGCTTGCCGGGCGGCACGCACAGTACACATGAGGATATAACTATCTGCAGCCAAACTGTAGCGGGACAGTTTTCTGCTTTATTTATTTAAATACAAAAACAAGAAGACCCGTGACAAACACCCCAACTTAGGTTAACTTGTAAACAGGACAACATGGAAAGAGTCCAAACATATGCACAGACAAACTGCAATTTTTCAACTACGCTTGGAACCGCCGCCGGGCATCTGCTGGGCTGCGCCGGCCCGAGGCTCAGGCGAGCAGCCTTCTCCAGTCAGTGCTCGGGCAGAAGAAGGTCCCTCTCTTGTCCCAGTTGAAAAGTTGTCTTGGGCCCAATCTTTAGCAAAATGGCCTTGGTTTGAAAATTAAATCGGGGCACGTCCTCATGCCTTGAAAAATTGCAGATTGTTTACACGACACAGTCATGTTTCAAAAAGTACCAAGCTGATGAAAATACCATGATTATCTCTACTCAATGATTGCAATACTTGTAAAATGCTTATATAAATCTGGATATGATTATCATATAATTCCATAAAAATGATACGTCTGTCTCTAACAGTTGGTCTACTGGCTAAATCTAAAGCATCATAGGCTGTGTATTTCTAGAACTTAACAACTCCACTGCACGGATGTAAATTTTATACATTTTTTTTTTTTTACTGGTACAAAGAATTTAAGTTTTTATTACTTTCTTTTTTGGAAAAAAAAGAAAAAAATAGAAACAGTGCTTTTATCACCTTTTTATTATTGTTTTTTTTCCCTCCCATAATATAAAAGTCAGCAATGATATCAATAATTTATTTTACTGGAAGAAATATAAAAAGAATGCTTGTTAATGGTCTAACTAGCAGTTTTTGCCTAAATAACTAGTTATGGTTAAATAGCTGAATACTGCCTGGTGGAATGCTTTAAAAGGGTGCCTTCGGACAGCTTTTAATTTGATTTTTATGTACAAGTGCCGAGAGAAGCACCCCCAATAAGAACATAACCTTTGGCTTTGAACAAACAGTGAATAATTTAAGACAGGTGATACATGATAGTTGGTGCAGTGGGGCCCCTTTTTGCTTCATTAATTAATATTTTAGCCAAACCCCATTCCCATGTCCCAAATTTCCCCCCTCCCTCTCATAAACTAAAATAAATGTAGATGCAGAAAAAAATGACTACTGTAGTCACTTACACTCTTACAAAACATGTGATAACCCCGATAGCTTAATATTCAGCATATATAATTCATTTACATGATATAGCACTCTTGATTGTGGCCCTAAAACAGTTTTTATTCATATCTAGCAGCTTTCTAGATCAACCACAAAAACTTCTACAGCCAGCAA
>NW_010422705.1:0-15000 GCF_000710305.1 Buceros rhinoceros silvestris | reverse complement strand
CAGCGTTAACTACTTTATTTTTCAGATACGAATACCAACTTACTTTTTTTGAAAAGGGGACAGTTGTCCTATTTTATTATAATGTTTTTGCTCCTCCACAAGCAGAATCTGATTAGCCAATTCCTAGAAGATCAGCTGAGGGAAAGCTGAGAACGGAATGTCTCCATGGCACAGGCAATCCTCCGCCACCCACTACTGAGGGTCCGGGGTGTGAGGTAGAGCAGAGCTCCCAACTGTCTCAACTAGACATTCCTACCTACCCAGTGACATCTTCAAGGAAGGAGCAGCAATTACCATAGACAAGGTAGTCTGTAATTCTCCCTTCCACCGAGCCAACGTTTGCCAGAACATGAGAGATTCATTGCATGTGGAAATCCCAGTAGATCACCTCTGGGGACAGCTGCGCTATCTAAAGACAGAAGGGCTCAGCGCGGAAAAGGCAGGGAGGGGCTTTACACAAATGTCTCTCACTCTCCGGCCAAGCCTAGAGTCACGGATTTGCCGAAGTTACGGGCTTTGCCTTTTCCAAGGATATGTAACCACGCATGTTGATGAAAAAAGTAGAAAAGTCCAGCAAGTGCAGACTTCAACGTGTACCTTGGTCAGTATTTGCTATTGGGAATAAGACATTTTTTTTTTCCCCAGCAACAGACTCGATCATTCTGAGCAAATGTGAAGTGCAGCTATGTTCTTGTAAAGTATTCTATGGCAAACCCCTGACGTTTCATTCCAAAGTACAACCACAGCAGCTGAATGCCTTCACTTGTGCTGTCTCATTTACTCAGTAAATTCAACTTTCTATTCGGGAATAATACACCAAAAAGGAGTTAATCTATTAAAGCTATCAAAGTACCACAGGTCACGATTGTGGGCTCTGTATCTTAAGGCACAGCTATGTTTACTTCAGCTTTGGGCGGAGCAGTCGTCATAGCTATCAAAAATACGTATGAATATCAAGGGTAAGTTGCGTGTTGGGCAATCACCTTCCTTCAGATGTTTTTAAACTAAGGAAAATACTAAGGAAAATGACTTGTAAAAAATGTATGAGTTCCTCTTTTGCATCAAATACACTGCTGAGTGAAGGATTAATTTATCAATTCCATGGTGGTATCCATGAATACCTATCTTCAGAAATTATCCAAGGCAGTTAACAACAAACAAACCAGGCAGTTCCCACTGAAAACGTGAAAGGAAAAACAGCTCACAGCCTACACCGGGTAAATGACACTCGGTGGTTGAGTTGGGACGGCCGCATCAGAGTTCTTCAAGCAGGTTTGACACTGACCCTACAACTCTGGAGTTTCTCGGTTGGAAAAACCCCTCACCTCCACGTTAGGGTGCAAACATTAGAATAGTCAGTGATTTAAAATACTGAGCTTTCATATGGCCATAACAGACTCTCTAATGTCCTGTTCATCTACACTGAAGTGAGGAAGACACCTTATTTTTCTCTGTATGCCCGTTTTTAAAGTCTGGGAATCCATTTTAAACATCATTATAATTTTAATTCTCTCAAGCTAAATCTCATTCAAACAGTAAGAAAACATCTAGAAAGGGAAAACAATTAATTTAAGGCAAGACTTGTTTCCAGCACTATGAATTTCCCTCATGTCCCTAATAAAACAGAGGAGGACCTGCATGTACTACTATTATACACGCTTTAATGTCATGGCTATTTTTTTTAAAGCAATTGGGAATCAGTTTATTTTCCAATGTATTTTTTTTCTGATTAACTGCTATTACTGCAATTCTCAGCAAGGACTGCAAACTTGGATCTATAAGAAGTACATTAGTTTGGGTTTAGTGCAAACCATTAACTACCCGGGGACTTTGTGAATCCCTGTGCCCACTGCTCTGATCCACCTCCTGCGGTAGGGCTGCATCTGGACTCCGCGCCGCATCCCCTTCCTGCAGGATCCTGGACTATGCGACTCTGCCCCTCAAAACTGGGAGTCTAACGGGTCACCCATGGCAGGGGATTAAGTGGCCGGCATACAAAGGCCTCTTGTAAGGAAGGAACAAGCCCGAAATTATTCGGGCTTTATTAACTTAGTATATTTATCCCAGCTACTGAAGTAACCAGCTAGTTTGCAACACTAATGTAATAAAACGTGTTGCTAGCAGTATTGTATCAATATATTAGAAAAATCTGAACAACTAAGAGGAAAAAAAAGGTTTTCCTAAAGGAAAGGAGGAAAATATGGATAAACAAACACATCAAGCAATTTCAAAAGAAAGAACTGACTGTTGCGACCCTGTATGTACTTCTGAGTAATTTTTATTACTCTTCTGCCAAAATAGTAATAGCTTATTGCCAGTGTTTTACATTACTTTTTCCATCCTACTGTGTAAATCATGTTTCTTCCTTATAACAAGAGAGTGAAGTAATACTAATGTGAAAACTGTGACCTAGGTTAATCCTTGCTCTTTAAAAAGAATGTTTTACATTTATATTATGATAATGCTGAAGTTTGTACTGTGATATTAACATTAAAATGATACCTCAGAATTAGCAATGCTTATATTCTTGTTAAAATAAGAAACTCTTCCTTCTTTTCTTTTACAGGATATTGAAATTCCACTTGAACAAATGTGTGCAATGGAAGCAGAAAATAAAATGTAAAAAGGATTCTTCCCAATCTTCTGTAAAAGAAAACAAAGAATATAAAATTAAACTGCAAAATTGTCATTCTTGCACCCTCCTAAATGCGCTCCGACGTAAGCACCAACGTGGAAGACTGTATTTCCAAAGGGGAGAGAATACATGCTCTGATATTATCTGGGAAAAAAATGCATTGAAATTCCCCTGTGATGAATAGACTTTTTTTTTTCTCCTCAGGGTGACCTCTACCTTCAGAATATGATGGTTTTATTATGATTAATAAATTTCATTTCCACAGAGGAAAGGAACAGTGTCAGCTTAAACTTAAAGCAAGTGGGTTTCTTTTTAAATGCTAATTTTTAAACACGCCCTTGCACGACACCAAATTTAGAAGCTCAGAAGGTTAGCAGAATAGATTCTGATTTCCATGCTGAAAATAGTAAGAGGGATTTAAACTATATTGTCACACTGAAAATCAGTAAGCTAGTTCAGTCACATAGTCGCCGGTTCATTTATTCACTATTTTGCCAGCGTGCTTATTTCTCATTAAAATTAGTGGCATTTAAATGCTTTGTGATGATTTACACTGGAAATAATCACTCTAGGTAAGCAATTTACTAAAATTTAGGACATGCAAATGGCAAAGTATTTTGAATAAATTAATAGTCAATGTGATTATCTGTGTATTTTACAGAATGTTAAATCAATGTATCAAAACCAGTATGTGCACTCACAAATCCTTGTCCAAGACCACATCTGATGAACAATTTTGATGCCTCACTAATTAGAACAAGGTACGCTCCACTATTATCCAGTGTATTTGGAACAAGTATTCAGGAAAGAACAGAAAAAGGAAGAATGTTAGCCAGCGCTTTGTAACCCTGCTGGCACCGGTTCTTAAGAAGCTGGACTAACAACTTACTGGGAAATAACAGAAAAAAAACCCCCAACAACAAAAAACCTCCAAAACAGCGTAGCCATGCTCGCGTCTGCAACTGTAAACAATCCACCAAAAGCTCAGAATATGTTATGTTCTTCTTTATGAGTAATTCCATGTCTCAATTTCTTCAATAATTTTCAGTACAGGGTTTAAAATTGCTAAAAAACTACACAAAACTACATGAAAGGACTATTTGTTGACCACTGCACAAATTGTTTTTTTAAAAAAGATAAAAACAATCCACCAAAAGCTCAGAATATGTTATGTTCTTCTTTATGAGTAATTCCATGTCTCAATTTCTTCAATAATTTTCAGTACAGGGTTTAAAATTGCTAAAAAACTACACAAAACTACATGAAAGGACTATTTGTTGACCACTGCACAAATTGTTTTTTTTAAAAATGGTAATTGATTGCAAGATTTCCTTTAATGGGGCCTTTGAAATGGAATCTCTCTCTTTAAAACATCAGTAGTTGGTATTGCTGAAGTCTCTGAAGATCGGGGAAGTATGTGCCTCTCTACCTGTAATTACCATTTCGGGTTTATAAGTTTGTTGGCACTACGGCTGTATTTGCATACACATCTAAGATGCACAGCGGGGCTCTGATACTGGACGCATTTGTAAGCTCTGTAATATTATATATATTATAGGGTTTAATAATAGCAAGAATAAGGAAAAATCCACAGTATAAAATATGAACCAAGTTTACACATTTTCCTCAAGTGATTTGAGAACTATACAAGGAGAATTTTAAAGTTGATTTTATTTTTTTAGGAATCGGATGCACATATTCTTCTGATCATTATAATTCCCCCCCATTTTAAGTTTACATATTGCTGGAAGATCTATAGAAAATGATGAGTCTGTTTAAGAATTATAAAATGAGACATCAAAAATCTGGTACCATCTCAGCTAAATCTAACTCTGACGTAATCCCCCATCACTGCCATATTGCAAGTAAGTCAAACGTACATATCACCGAACAGCTCTTATTTCTCACTTGTCCACAACATTACGCACTCTTCACTAGCTTTGCTTGTAATTCAACGATCAAGTGATAAAGTTGCTGCTTCTTCAGATTGTTATGTCTTGAACCTTTAACCAGAAAAACCTTAAATTACTGAAATTCTTGTACTGACAATTATTAATAAATTTCACAAAAAGGAACTGAGCGGGTGAGACTTGGCTAACCGAGTGCTTTGGAACTGCTGCCCTGCATGTTCACCAGGAAATGGGCACCAGTGCAGGAAGTGCCTCTTGCTGGTGGCAGGTGGCACGGAAAGGACAATGCACATCTCTGTCAGGTATTAACGCAGAACTGCAGTAAAAGCTTAGCCAAAGATGGGACGATTTTAGTAAAGCACTGAAGGAAGAAGGAAAAGAAGGGTTATCTGCGTAATTTACGCAGATAAATTATTCCAGCCACTAACACCTTGCTCTTTCTCTTGGTCACATAAGTAAGAGGATGCCAAGACAGATGGATGACAGGAGCAGCAGAGCTCCTCCGTATGTGCACGTTACGCACCACGCTGCTGAGCAGTGTGCTGACCAGAACGGGGCAACACCGGGCACCAGTGGTAGTCCTTTAACTTGAAATTCTGTGCTACAGGAGGATGGTATCTGCTTACGGCGTTCAAAGCATGTGTAACCAATCAATTTATTTCATTTTGGATATTAACAGCGAGGAACTTCAGCACTTCAGTCTGCCGAATGAGCAACGAGTCTCTCTCTGTATCTCAGAAGGCAATGAGGAAAGACGTCTATCCCAAGTTTTTACTTAAGACCCAGGAAAATGATTGAAATCTGCTGATAAAAACAGTTTCCAGTAATTTTCCTTGATTGTAAGGGTTAAGAATGCTAAAATTCTCTATGCAAAGTTTAAAATGCACAATGTCAAACACTAAGATCATTCTACCAGGAAGGACTACAAAACACTTTTGTTTCATATCATCCTCCTCTCCCATGACTGATAATGCTTTACAGATTTGTGATGTGGATGAGAGCAAAGAGATAGGAGAGACAGACAGCGCAATGAAATAGTGAAACTTCAAGGTGTACTGCAGTGCTGAACTCCTGTACACCCTGAAACCATGAGGGATTGCCTGTTAGTGGAGTACTAACATTTGGAGGTTTTCACAGAGATGAAGAACATTGCCTACAGTCCACCACAGGGAGAGGCCGATAAGAAAAGATTTCTACGAAGGGCTCTTCATCAATACGTCGTTGATGAAATATTAAAAGCAGTCTACTTTTTTTCTGCAGGTTGGAGCATGAAGAAACTTGAGAAGCCTATTCTATACGCAGACACGAATTTCAAATTCTCAACTGTTTACTTATTCACGACACATCCGAATTTGGTCAGTTAAATTTCTTGCTAATTGATGGTCATGTTTTGCAGAAATTTTGGTCACTGATGCTCAGACCTGATTTTAATTTTTATTACTGTGTGCCAACCTGTAGCTTCTTTTTAGATGTTTACAGCCATGCAAAGGTGAGCTGCCAGCTTGTTAAACTTTTAAATAACTATGATAGATATTGGTTAATTTGCATAAATATAGATGTGCAGCCACCAGCAGCAGAGGTGACTTCCCCCTCAAGTGATGCTGAATAGCTGCTCTGGAACAGCCCCAGGGACGAGCCCCAGTTTTTCCTCAAGTTTCGCTTTTGCTCTCTGGATTTACACAAGCAGGGGGATTTCACTTGATGCCCAGTAAAAAAATCTAACATAATTCTATACTAACAACAACACCTTTCTGTATAATGTCTGTCCAAGAAAGTTAGATTTTATATATACTTCATAAAAACCAGCCACTGGGGAAACTGAGGCGTGCCAAGCGGTGACACCTGAGGCCAGCTGTATTACGATGAAAACCAAGTATTTCTTTAATCTGTAAAGCATTTTCCTATTACCACTGCTACATTTTGGGCCAATAAACCATGAATAAATTCTTATCTAGTTCAATAATAAATACACTGAGTACTTTGTTTATTAAATTTTAAAGAAGTCTTTTGTGCTTTGTTTAATATTTTAAATGTAATATGATGATCTCAACATATTAAAACCAAATCCTCGTTTCTTTTGTACTTGTATATAACCATACATACATGCACACAGACAAACCACCTTTCGTGTGTACTATTTCCGGTCTATCAGACAAAAAAAGGCTGGTTGCTTCATTGAAAACCAGGACAGAAGATGCACACAACAGTTATAAGCACTTGTTGAGGGCAAACACAGATTATTCACTATTTCTGTTATCAAAGGAGCTTCACATTGCAAATCCTCCATTTACAAATCACAGAACCTCAGCTTTACTTAATCTTGCCATGTTGTCACATTTGACTAGCCAAGCGAACTGACCTAGAACTGGGAGCACCGCGGAGGCAAGCTGTCAAAGAGATAATGACAAGGATGCCAGAAAGGGCTGCCAGTGTTCTCACTGGGTGAGAAAAAGGAATTAAATGCCACGAGAGAAGAACAGAGAGTAATCAAAGTGTTTACTGATTTTTATCAACTGATCCAATACCTGAACATCTTCACCACACAACTACCAAGAGCAGTAAAAGCTGTAACAAATGGAATTCCATATAAGCAATATATACAGCAGCAGTAAAGGCAAGTTTAAACCTCCAACATAAAGGACACTTGAATTTATAGCGGCAGTTTAATACTGTGCGTTAGTACTGCGCATTTCCTAGCTTTTCCAGAGCAAAAACTTCAGTATCTGCTATTTTTCACAGGGAAAAGCCGTACAAGCCTTAAATAAATACTGGCACAAAGACTTTACAGATGCTTCGTCATCTTCATGGTTTATTTTATCTGATTAGCGGAAGAGCATAACATAATAATAAAAGCATCTCATAGAAAATGGTTATTTTCCCAGTCAAATTGCTTCATGAAACAAAGTCAAACCCATAGGCAGCAATACTAAAAGGGAAGGACCTCTCACAACTGAACATGACTCTCCCCACAGTACTTCAAGAAGGCTGAAGGAACTACGTCTGCAACTGCGTTCTTCCCAAGCCGTCTGGATTACAGGTACTTCTCAGAAATTCCCTTCAGAGAGTTCAGTCTGATCAACATCTCCTCCTAGGCACGTAAGTCAAGGAGACCCACGCAAGCATGTTTGGCAAAATTTTGACCAGCTACGGTTGTTTCTGTACCTTAGCAGAGGTACACTGCAACAGGCACCTTAACCACTCCAAGCACTTTGTCAAACAGTAATTTGCTTTTCAGTAAGTATCTCCACGTTTGCTATTGTTCCATGAATTAAATCTGCAGTACAGTTGGTGTTGACAGGTTACTGGTGGTCCTCAGGAAAACTGCACTATTTAAAAACTGCCAATAATCTGTTCAAACTATTTCAATAGGACAAATGCCAATGTTCGCTTCCTTAAGCTGCCTGCTTTTATGAAATGCTTTTTCCTAGAATTATAAAATTAGACTTTTCAGAATGCTCAATCTGTTTTGGAGACTGTATCTTTCTCCAAATGGAGGTCAATAACTTAATCTAAGACTGTCAACTTCTAAAGCTTTATAATCATTTCTTTTGCACAGACACACACACACACACAGAGAATCCCGCCTCCTGGGGACAATTCTCCTCAAATATGTAAATAAATACAGTCACAATTGGACAGTTGTTATATCCACTTCCACCACACTTCATTTCAAATTCAGGTTTATACACAACACTCGCTTCTCTCTCTCTCTCTTATTTCAAACCCATATCCTGCATATACACTTGGGAGAAAAATAATACCAGGCATGCATCTGCACTGGATTTTTTTATTTGTAGATGCAAGTTGGGTAACTGAAAAATTCAAAGATGAAAGAGTGATATAAATATAGAATAATGCTCCTGCCCCATATTTACATAAAAACCATAAAATGTAATTCGTGGTACATCTTAGAACACACTTGGAAAAGACTCTAAAAAATACTTGTTTCTTTATAAACTATGAATTTTGATCTTAAAATGCCTAAAAGAAAAAAAATATATTGAGCACTTAGAAAAATGATTAAAAATGCTACAAATCCAAAATGAACGATGTTCTGCAACCAAGAGGTAAATAAACCGTGGGTTTATTCTAGGTCTCATTCTGATTTATTAGGGGCTTGATAGGTGAAGATGCCCATTGCCGCGATCAGCCAGGAACGTCAGGATTAATTCTCCCCTACTGTTCCCATTGTCAGAGCTTTGCTAGAGGAAAGTCTGCAGAAATCCTGGTTAAAATACCATCATCAAACTGATAGGACAAGCTCTGTTCTACTTCTGGTCTGTTTGCACACTCTTTAATCATGCCCGCCAGAGGAGATCTATCCCAGAGCACAGAACTTCTCTGCTGAAGGGTAATTATTTTCAGCCTCAGAATGCACCGGATGCAGTGAAGAGTGGAATATTTTTAAATTTCTCATGGAAGGATCCCTCTGTCAGATACTTGAAGGGGCTTCCTTTATACGACGTGCATGCAAGAACAGGTACACACACAAAGAAATGTGTTTATGGACGTGCTATCCATTCATTAACACATCTCTTCAGTCAAGATTACTCTATTCCCAAATCAAAAAAGACAGGATGTGGCTGAGGGCTAAGCATCCTCTGGCAGGAGTGATAAAGTATTAGGAAAAGAGTGAATATTACCAGCAGAATCACCCCAGACCTTCCAGTTCCCTTTGATGATAAAGTTCCAACCAGAAGTTTACTTGGTGTATTATTATTTGAAACCTACGAACACACACATTCTGTACAAGGAAACAATACAAACATACATATACTCACATGTCAAACATTGAGCATACTATCAGCATCTTCACTTGGTACCAATTTTACAAACAGTTGAATTACCGTAATTGCGTTTAGAAGCACTAAAAAAGGCACTATAAAATTGTACTGTAGGTGTTTCGCATGCATCTGAAAAACCACAGGAAGTTTAGCTTCAGCTCTTAAAGTTTATGTATCTCTATATATGCTCCATGTATTCAAACATAAACCATTGGATAATAAATTAGCTGAAAGTTAACTTACAGATTTGAAAGACCAATGCAACTTTGGCAACTTGTACCACAGGAACGTGGGCCATAGAATTATATTTTTTTTATAAAGGCAAAAGTCCTTCAAATTCCATGACTAAAACTTAGGTATACAAGAAACAGAAGATAAAGTCTTTCATTAGCTTTCTCCTTCACATCGTATCAGAGAAAAGGCACCTGGAGTCACCTGTGATTGATAAGTTCATCATATGGCCTAAATCATACCCAACAAAAATACCTTATTGTTGAATCAATTCAACAGAGGTAAGCAACCGGTAAACTGAAAAGTTTTGATAAATATACACAGAGATCCGTTTTATTCTGTGTAATATTCACTGAACTGACTGATAAATAAGAGCACTACATTTTTGAATGGAATGGCAAAGCAGGGATATACTGAATACGTATAATAGAGTATCGGACTCAAATTCTGCCCAAATTGAGGGGGAAAAATGTCTTTATTAGAGAAGTTATTATTGCTTAGAAGGGTTCACTCTGCAAACCACAAAACTGTTTTCAGGACAAGAAAAACATTAAAGACCCCGTGTCTATCCCAAGAATTTTGACTTAAAAAACTGCTAAAATAATTATTCTTACTTAGCAAAGCTTAGATTTGTAACTTAGTGGCCTCCCTACTACAGCTCACTCTAATCCAGAGCTGAGCAGGGGGCACAAGCGAGATAATTAAAGCCAAAATCAGTCTACGGAGATCAGGAAAGAAAGTGTCAATTTGACTTCAGTATTCTCAAAATGATCTAGGACTTTGAAAAATCTGTGTTAAATCAGGTTTTATTACAGAACAACTTTTCAGATTACCACCCAAAATGCTATGGCTATCATACAGATTATTACCATTTTAGCACAATTTGGCTTTAGTTATGATCTTCTTTTTCATAAATAAATGTTCTTTTTTTGTTTCTATGTAGGCCACCACGGCATAAATAGAAAACACTTCACCTTTCATTTATTGCTGCTGATGTAAAACTGTAACGAAACACTTCTTAAGACCAACATTAAGTGTCAAACTCTATCCCCTTTCACCCCTGAACACAAGCAGCATCTGTGAACTCGGCAGACTTCTGGCATAACATTATTGGCAGAATACGTCCCGCCGCTGTTCCTATTTATTCTGGCTTTTGATTTCTTACGCAGTGACATAATACCATCCTTACCTGAATTAAGACTTAAGACTGTTCAGACTCTATTGCTTAAAAGAGAGAAAATCCCTTGACATATTCAACAGATTTATAAATTACCGTTACCTTGTAAAAACATCGTTCATTCTTCCATACCCATGGCTTACAACACGCGAGGGTAGTAGCAAAGCAACTAAGAGTTTTTACTTACTAGAGAGCGATCCGCTGAAGACACAGACCCGCTCTCCCACTATCTTATCCATAGGATAGACTTTGTGAGTGCTTTCGGGTCTGCAGTACCCTTGTGGGCAATATTTGCCCCCAGAGCAGTGAAAAGAAAATTGTTAAACGGATAGCACTTACAAGGTCCTAGGTACAGCTAGGCTTTTCTCATTCATTCTGTCTGGCTTGGCTTTTTGCAAGTCACAGTCTCGACTGCACTGCACAGTAAGTTTTTATTAGAAGGTTTAACATATCCTTATTTACTAGGCCATATGATATTTAAACGGGAAATAAAACACCAACGTCAGCAACATAACCTAACGTCTTTTATACGGCAGAACCTATAGGCTGCAGCTACAAATTAATTAAACTGTTCCAAAGATTTATACTACGGACTTTCCTATGCTTTCTCTTACGATTAAATGCAGCATGTGAAAAAGGATATTGAGACCTGGATGGATGCATCAAGAAGTATCAATGATTGTTACCTGCAGAGGTGTTACAAGAAATTTCATCTGCTGCAACGAAGACGAATTGATTTCTGCAAGAGAAGATAAAATTCACAATACTGCTTGCTGACTGGGAAATGTGCTAGCTGCCAATTGACTTGATGTTTACAGATGGGGTAGGGGAAGGGTGCTTAATTTTAATGGATGTAGCAAGAAAAAGTGTTGACGTATTTCAGTGCTATAGAGTTTATAAGGATCATGAGGTAGACATGCTGGGATTTTTAAAATGAAATAATGGTGACATTTGGATATGGACTATGTACAAACTCTTGCATTGGAAGCTTCATGTTTAGTGTTACAGATATGTCAATATATTTATGAAGTCTAATAAAAATAAAACAATATTTATATTGATATAGAAACTAAAGGGCACTACTGCAAATATGTAAAAAGCATTTTTTGAAAAAAAATAAATCGCAATTCACTTCGTGCATCTAAAAGGAGGATATTGAAAGTAAAATATTTTGCTGTTTAAATGTCTAATATGAATGCAATCAGAAAATGAAATTTCTGCTATTTGCTAAAAAAATGACATAGTATATTCTCATATACTGTCATCCAAATACATAGAAAAGCCTTTTGCAGAATCTGAGGAGAATAAACTAGAGATATGAGTAATTTAATATAAACCTTCTCTTGCAAAATTCTTTTTTAAACCAGGTAACAGAGAAAGAGAAACGCTAAATACGCTAACATTTCAAAACGCAGAAAAATTCATTATGGCAGAAATCCTGGTTTGTCCTTTCTGAAGTCAAAGCAAACAGGATTTGGGGTAGTGGAAACCACTCTTAAAGCTTAACATCCAATGATTCCTTTATACCCATATACAGAGCTTCCTTCAATTATTTCTGTGTCTGCGGGATGAAGTTTTAACACGTGGGTGCTGTTCTACTCCGGACTGCCCGCTGCTCCTCCAGCCTGCTCTGCTGGGCAGTGGGAAAAGCTGGCTGGTTACGGATTGCACAGCTTTAATGCAAGAGTCTACCAAGGAGGAGCTAGGCAGAACTAGTTCTAGCTTGTGCTAAGGACAACCTGGAACACTTTGTCCTGCAAGCTGTGGAAAGCGCCGTCAAGCATGAAGTACTCCGAATGTCCTAACGAGCAGGAGCAAATGCCTCTTGGGGGAACAGAACCTTCAGGAGTTAACAAAGAGAGAACAAAATCTACTTCTGTTACTTCACTAACAACGTATTAGAGATTTGAAAGGCTTGTTTAGAAATCTGTGAACCTTGGTACTTACAAGTTCACATTTTGGGAAAAACACCCCAAACAAGGAATCTGTAACCCGGGCCATAGGGGCAGGCCTGATTCAGATTGACAGCAGCATCTGATCGAGGCCCCTGCCCCGTCTCAGAGGTACGAACACTTGCCTTTTAGAATGAATGAACTGAGTGAGCAAACTGCAGCGTCTTTCGTTTTCCATTGTATGTACAGATTGGTAATTTTGCTCTTTATTTTGTCAACTGCAGCAATTCCACAAACTAATGAGACCTCCCTTGCATGTAATGCTAAAAAAAATGAATTTAAAGAATAAAAAAGGAAGGGATAAATATAACATTATAAATACAGAGCTACTCTGTATTTCTTAGGTAATACAATTTGGTTTTGTAAATAAATACAGAGCTACTCTGTATTTCTTAGGTAATATAATTTGGTTTTGTCGCTATTACCTCTTTTGTCACCTCTTGTGATAATTATATAAACAGGTAGATGTTTGTCTAAAAGGGACTCAGCCAGTAGCAATGCAGACGTACCAGCTACTGGTTAACAGAAAATCCTTTTGAATCATTTCTATGAAGTTATTAACCTGCCCTCTCATCTAAATGAAAAAGTCACTTTTTACTAAAAACTGCCTCTCAGGTGACTAGCTGAAAAACTCCTTTTATTCCGGAATCATTTCTATGAAGTTATTAACCTGCCCTTTCATCTAAATGAAAAAGTCACTTTTTCCTAAAAACTGCCTCTCAGGTGACTAGCTGAGAAACTCCTTTTATTCCAAACAGTTGTTGTTAGAGAATATTGAGACAGATACTATTCCGATGTCCAAGCACAGAATTACCTGTAAGAACAATGTGCTGGTTTAATGACTTACAGAAAGACCCCAGAACACTAACTGCTATTTGCCTTTTGGAATAACAGATGTTATTTAAACTGTCCTGAAATATTACTTTTTATTACCAACTCTTTACTAATCACTGGTAGAAAATCCATTTTAAAAACTTTAAGCCAAAGTGATACCTAATTAAAAAACACCTACCATAAACATTCCGTGTTATACTGCTACAGTTTACGTGGGAAGATACCATATTCCCTGTATTTTGCTGGAACAGGGCAGCTCACCTAACTGAATCCTTTGCAAATGTGGAGTTTGTTCCCTTTAAAGACTAGTTTTAGACACTAACTGTATGGAGCACACAAGGCTTAAAAAACCTTACAAGTAAGGCATGGTGAAAAATCTTGATGCATTTTTTAGGTCGTTTTAGTGTTCCTCATCACTGCTACATTTTTTTATTGATTCAAAAAGGTACAAAAAATGTAAGTAGACTCTATTATACAATAAGCTCTGCTAAATTATTAAGACATAGAATTGCTTTCATAATTGAATTTGTGTATTAACAATGAAACTATAGAGCAAAATTTTTACTGCTCATTGTTTTATACTTCAAATGTAAAACACATTTAAAACCCACAGAACTTTTTTCTTCTTTAAATAAAATTTCACAAGTTGCTACTGGTTGTAAGGGAGATGAACAGGAAAACAAACTGAAAGAGTAATATGACAAATACATTGATCTGAAGGTACAGCTGGCTATATTCAAACTGCCGGATATTCACATCCTGGGCTGGCTCAGTGAAATCCTTGTAGGTGCTAGAGTGGTGCCCATTGGCAGCCTGAGCTCTCTGAGGGAAACCCAGACAGCGCAGGTCATGAAAATGCACTTTGGGAACTCAAAACGGCTGCGTTCCATCTGAGCAGCTATTTCCCAAGGGCAAACACTTCTGCTTCTCTCCAGCCTATATATCAATTTCTTATTTCCTCTAGTAAATTGAAAACTACCATAGATTTTTACCAGTATGGTAATAAGGAGATTTCTAAAGTTGGAAAAAGATAACATTTAAACAGTTGATGGGTTTCCAGAATTCAGACAGAAACAGAAGGGGAGGACAGTAAAAGTGATTAGGTGATTTAGATGCTCTTTCTTACTTTGGGGTAGTTACTGAACCTGCATGACCCCAATTTTCAACAGATTCAAGTAGGTTCTAATTTCCTCAGCTCTGTTCCCTGCAGACCCCTGGGCAGCCTCCTAACAAATATATTCCCCTAAGGACCCAGGTCTGACATAAACCTCTACTGGTCTTGGCACCCGCTGTTTCGACCCAGCAGGACTTTTGCCTATCCAGTACACTGGGTGCCTGCTTTCTCTCTCCCTGATGATGTTAGTTTGGTAAAAACAGGCCATACTATAGCATAAAACTGGATTTTAAAAAAAAAATATTTCACCACTGGAATCCAAGCCTTCTCTTTGCTTATGGGTTAAAATCAGGGGGAAGGCCA